>NW_015150758.1:814186-841590 GCF_000732505.1 Cyprinodon variegatus
CTATTTGTCCTTTTAAGATTCCCTAACCTGAGTTGTGGATCTTGGTTATTCTATATCTATATATGTTTTCAATTCCTTTCCATATCTCCATGGTCTTTAGAGGTTTCGCTTTTGTATATAATTTTTATTTTGCATACAGAGCTTTGCAAGCTTTTCCAAATCTTTATCTGGTGTGTTTCTTTCACAGTTTACTGTGCTGTGTCACAGTTTACTTTGTAAAAATGGGGGGAAAAGATGTCTACGCATAATTTTCCTTTCATTACCCCTTCCTGTTTATTGTCAAAAGCTAAAGACTCTTGAGTTTGCTTAGTGAACTGTTTTTATTTCTCTCCTAAAACCTTATCACTCCCCACCCAGATAAAAACATTCTCTGCCAGCGGCCCTCCCTGCTTCCTGCTGAGTGGGCTTTAGCAAAGTGCGCTGCTCCGGAAGTCTGCAACTTCAACCTGCTTCTATTTCTGCGCCACGTGTTCATTCTTCACTTTGAACAAACTCATTGGATGAGTGGTTCTTTTTAAAAAAAAACAAATAAATTTTATTTAACTTTACGATTTAAGACGAATTAACCGCATTAGTCATGGACTAATTAGTCATGTACTCCATGACATTAAACACGTCATGGAGTACAGCCAAGTAAAACCTCCCCTTCTAACTGTAAACTGAACCAATGGTATAATCCATTTTATGGGGGAGCTTCATATTGATCTGGAAATAATCGGTCACTAATTTAGGGAAAAATTACGTCACGATTTTTATTTTGTCTTTTGTTTTTTGTTTTAAGAGTATAGTATATACATGAAAAATGTCCTCACTTTGCAACAACGGGTCCTCACTCTGATGGTAAGACAGGTACACACATATACACACCCTCATAGACGCAGGCGCGCACATAGTGGAAAAAGAACAGGGTCGATTTATGCGTTATGTTTTAAGTGTAGGCTGATCATTGAAAATATTCCAAGAAAGATAACATATTAAACCAGATACAAATGGAATTATTGCGCATTAATTGCCAAGAAACAGAAGAAAATGAAGTGAATTACGTATACGCTCAATTGACATAACAAGGACTTTAATATATAAAATTTCTCCTGTCGATCGTTGAGAGCTGAATGTTTTCATGTAAGTTAAAGTCTTTTTTATTGTTTTCATAAAGGTGCTTCAACATGATCGGGGAAAAAAAAGTTGGTATAGAAGTGATAGGTTGTTATACACGTGTTAATGACGACAGAGACTCTTGTTTTACTTTCCTTTTTAAGATGTTCTCTTTCTCCTCTTTAATTGCAAACTTTAAAGTAATTTAATATAAGCAATAAATATATATTAGTTTATATATTTATTGTTTTTAAAAATGACTGATGCAGTAATAATATCATGTTTTGGGGTGGTTTTTATCTCAAAACAACGATTTAAACTTTGCTTTAACGGGTTTGGGTGGAGTGTACCCTCTTACAGTGGTAAAACCTCTCAACACCCACTGCCTTACATGTTTTAGGTTTTTTCCCTTCACAGACCTGACCTAAATACAAAGGTGAGTAGCAGGCTGCTACATGGTGTCTGCTAAGGAGGGGGTGCAATAATTTTATGCCGGTGTGCTGGGGTAGAGACTCATCTAGTGGTCTCCAACCCCGGTCCTTAAGATCTACTGTCCTGCAGGTTTTAGATGCATCCCTGCTCCAACACAGCTAAATCAAATGAATGGCTTTTTACCAAGACTTTACCAAAATTGATGGCATGCTGAAAAGCTAATTCAGTCCTTTGATTCAGCTATGTTGAAGCAGGGATACATCTAAAACCTGCAGGACAGTAGATTTTGAGGACTGGGGTAGGAGAACCCTGTTTATGAGGTCCCTGAGGGCCACTGTCCTGCAGGTTTTAGATGCATCCCTGCTCAAGTAGGACAGCTACTTTGGTGATGCCTGAACTAAACCATGAAAGACCATGGGTTCTTTAAGCACAGGCATCCCCAAAGTCGGTCCACGAGGCCTGCTGTCTTGCAGGTTTTAGACGCTTCCCTGCTTTAGTGCAGCTGATTATGATGACTGCAGTTGAGCAAAAGTCTGTTAATAAGCTTTCTATTAAAATCAGCTGTGCTGGAGCAGGGAAACCTCTAGTACCTGCAGGAAAGCGGCCCTCAAGGACCAACTTTGGGGATGCCTGCTAAGCAGTAGTTTTCAAACTGAACCTAGGGTGGCAGACAGATGAACGGTCAAAAGAGTAGTGAGTTGATTGTACCCTTGGACAAGATTTGATTTTTTTGAACGTATTTGTACAAGAAGAAAAAAGGTTTAGCATTATAAGGAAAAAAAACAAAACACACAAGCCACAGATGAGTGTATTTTATTCTCTTTCTAGAATTTGCGCTCCTCAATCCACACACCTGATGCACACCTGACTTATATGAATGATTAACAGACTTCTGCAGCACTTAATGGCTGCCAATGAGGTCATACAATCATTTGAATCAGGTGTGCTGTGATAGACATCTAAAACCTGCAGGGTGGTGTTCAGGATTAAAACCTAAATGATAGAAGATAACATCTTTCAGTCCAGCTGTTTTTCATAGGTTTGGTCCTTAAAAATGTATTAGAGCAATGGTTCTCAATCTCAGTCCTCAAGTACCACTTTCCTGCAAATTTTAGGTAGTTCATTGGTGTCAAACACCTGTCTAGCATGAAGGGATGATTAAAAGGCTTCTGCAGCCCTTCATAAGAACTGGTCACAGTTTTTTAAATGGAGCTCTTTTTAAGATGGGGAAACTTACTGGTTTTTGTAGTTGGTGTGGTAATGTAGAAACAATGGAACATGTTTTTATTAGTTGTAGAACATGTGTAAATCAAATAACATTGCTGAAAACAGAATAAGGTTTTAATGGGGAATTGAAATTTGAGAATGTGGTTGAAAAGTTGAATAGTATTGAGGGGAAGAAAATTTTTCGTAAAAAAAAAAAATACTGGGATCATTATGAGAATTTGAGGGATAGGTATTAGGACCCGATGAGCTGGCAGTAGTGCAACGATAATGGATGCAAGATGCTGTTAAAAGCTAAAGAAGACGCCTTGTATAAGTGTGCCCTGAATAAGGCACTGGATTCACTTCAATTCAGTTTATCTATATAGCGCCAAATCACAACACGTCATCTCAAGGCACTTTACAGGACCTGATTTGGATATTTGTCTGTAGAAATTACGTTAAAATAGCTTAAAAAAGCCATATCAATTGAAAGCATCTTTACCATTGTCAATCGACACGTTACTTCAAGTAGCCCTGTTTATATTTCACAGGTTTTTTTGCTAATGTTTGAAAAACTAGTTTATGAAATATCCATAGAATAGCTCTCAGAGGTTTACATAGAAAAAAATGAATCAAAACGTATCCATCGATGTATTAATCTCCAGCAACTGAACAAAAAATAAACGTATATTGCATGCTGGGGGGAGGGTTTAAAAAAGAGGCAATTACCTAGTTGTATAGTTTTACATGACTTGAAGATGCTACAGGTTTCACTGCTTAATGAATGCTGTTATTTTATTTTTTTCAATTCTTCTGTCTGGTTGATTTTAATAATCATTAGAATTAAAATCCTTCAAGTTTGCACACAAACTTTTACTGAAGTAAACTGCTTTTTTCATCATTGTTCAAGTCGGTCAAGTTTTAAGCAATCGAAGATGTTGAAATAATGCCCTTGCCTTACATTCAACTCAGTTTAAGAATCCGTCGTACCTTCCTTACACCCTTAGAGGGAAAGGCAACACTTTAAAATCACCTCATTTGCAGAGGTGGTTTTCGAAACCAGTGGCAGTCAAAATGTACATTCTCTTAAATGGGTTTGCCTCTAGACCACAAGCATTGGGGTTGCACTTGGATCAACCTACTGAAGATCAGTTCCTTTTAAATTAAATGATCTGAAATTAAAAGCTTGCTGGTATATGCATGTAGATAAATATTAGAGCTTTGGTAATTTACCTGGAGCTTTATCTAGTTTTCTTAAGTTGTCCTCTAAAATAAAAAAAAAATAAAAAAACACTAGTATTTTTGTTTAGAAACCTAGTGAAAAACAACCAGAACTCTATTAATAAAAAAATGGAAGTAAACATAATAAAGGTAACTTCTTCAGTAAGCATTTTATTTCTCTATCTGCGCAGTAACGGTACACAGAGCATGGGGAGATCATTGCAAAAACAAAAAGGAATCTTATTGAATAAAATAATATGGGGACATATGTTTCCAACATAAAGCCAGATAAATAGCAAAAGGGTAAAAAGTATATTTAATCGTGTAAAAATAAGACTGCCTTAAGAGCTGATGTAAATGTAAAACAGATGTTTACTTTTTATAAATAAAAATCCTACATAAACGTTAGGAAAAAAAATCTGATAAGAAAACAGCACGAAAACAGGGTTTAATATGAATTTAACATCATGTTGACAAAAATGATACAAATTTTTTGTATTCTGTTTAGCGCACCTAGGCTTCTTTCGGCACAATGGATAATTGTAATTACTTTAAACACCTGGAAGCACTAATAATTTCAACATTTTAATTAAAATGGAAAAATGCAAAAAAGAAAAAAAGAAACCAGGGAAAATGTTATTCCATTAAATACATTTTGAGAACATGGCTCATTATTGAGCTTAGATAAAACCAGTAACTGCAGAGACCCACATGAGGTACATTCCCAAGGTAGACCTTCAGGCCATATTCCATATAAATAATATAGCAGTATTTCTTATCAGGACTTTAAAACTTTATCCATTAAGAGATTCACAGAATGAACTGCACTTTGGACTTTAGGGGGCAGCAGAACTATTACATTAGACATTATAGAAGTCAATGATTCTCAAGTTACACAACACCCGAAGATAGAGAGGTGTGGATGAATACATGAGGGGATTGCGTTTGGACATCAGGTTACAAAACAAAGTCATGAAATGTTCAGAGAGAGGTTTACACATGTTCACAGCATGTAAACAAGGAGCTACTGGGAACTGAACAGGCAAACTGGGAATTGGTTTGCACACTGGTGACTTTATTAAAGCTCAACTAAGTAACAAGAGAGTGGTGTTTACCGAATGAAAAGATTAATATTTAATTGACCAAAATTAACAACCATAAACCCATGTTCTCTGGACTGAGCAATAGCTTCTAAAAGTGATAAGGTGTGTGTGTAACCCAGTTAGAGATCTGGTCTTTGGAGCGTTTAGCCGAGCTGTGTGTGGTGAAGAGGGATTTGAAAGCCTCAGACTTTTCCTCCATGTCTTGGATGGATCTCTTGGTGGCAGAAGTCAGGAGTAATTTAGAGCCTTTAGAGGAGCTGGAGGCACCGGAGGGTCCAGCCACATCTGGACGGGACGAGGAGAGAGGAAATAAAAGAGGAAGGAAATTAGAAATGATGGCAACAAAGATGGTTTAGTTCAGAAAAAGTATCATTATTTTTATTTTTTTTACTTTTTTAAGACGATACAGTTATTTTTATAGTGATTCAGTGTAATTGGAATAATTTATGAACGGGGACAAAATAGGCAAACTAAGATTAACCTATATCTCAAAAGAAGAAATTTACACCGAATCTGAAAAAGAAAAAAAAAAACATGTTTTATTTAGTTTTACAAATATATTTTCATAAATGTATTCAGGATTTTCAAATGATAATGTAGAGACAACCTGACTTCTCTTCATGATAGCCTCTGAGGAAGTATGAGCAAACAGAGCTACTTGTACATCTTAAACTGCTGTTAACCAGCAATATAAACCTGATGTTTCAAGATAGGGATATTTTTATAGTAGTCCTCAAAAAATTTTTCTTTTCTTAATAGCAGTTTAATTTAAACAGATACTCTGTCTGCATGTCCCTCCACTAGATGTGTTTATCCACCTGATTGGCTGCTTTCATCTCCATTTTGTTGTGATTTCCTCCCAGTTACATCCACTGCTGGAGACTGGGAAGCCTCTGTGGGTAGGAAAAAAAGAATCAAAACAGAGAAACCCATTGTGTCCAACAGGAAGTGAGCACGGTTACATCCTGTCTCTCAGCTGGAAGAGAGCAATGCCCAAAGACAAGTTTTAATGGGAGACGGCAATACAGATAAATGGTAGAAGCCCTCTGGTGAACAAAAAAAAAAGGACAACAGTTAAAATGTAAATCATCATATAGAAAAAAGAAGAGGAAGTCAATACTTGTATGACCATTTTACAACAATGCCGCTTTGCTCCCGTTACACCACAATTTCTCCATTGTGGGACAATTAAAGGATTTTCTGTTATATTCTAAGATCTCCTCACATGGAGACAAAAGTATAGATTGTGTTTTGCATTGTTGAAAAGTTTCGGTTCTGCAGTAAACCAAATTTTTTTTTTAACCAAGCTGTTAACAGGAACCAACAGTTGAAATGTAAATCGTCATAAAGAAAAGGGGAAAGAAAGTATTCTTCTCAACAGAGAAAGTCTAGACTTCTGTGACCATTTCACAACAATTCCGCTTTGCTCACGTTACACTGCAATTTCTCCATTGTGGGTCAATTAAAGGATTTTCTATTATATTCTAAGATCTCCACACATGGAGACAAAAGTATAGATTGCGTTTTGCACTGTTGAAAAGTTTCGGTTTTGCAGTAAACCACTGTTTTTTTAACCAATCTGTTAATAGGAAATCACATTAAGGATCTTGCAGTGCAGAGCATGACCTGCATCACAAGAAGCCCCTACTTCAGTTTGAATGATTTACATTTATTTTCTTCTAGTAAAAAAAATTGAATGTAAACAGAAATTTGGTCATAAACCCTTTTGACTTTCTAAATATATAACTGTCAGGACTTTTACTTTCACCGTGTGTGAGTCATATTTTAAGTAGAAATTTCATGCCAGCAGGTCTATGCTCTTGAAAGCTAGATAAGATAAAAACAACTTCCTGAAGTTAACTGAACTTAATGAACTTAAACAAGGCGGCAGGTGAGCAGGTGGTTGGAAAATTTCCCAAACTACTCATCTTCTGCTATTCTAATGCACAAACATCTCAAATGCTGAGGGAGCAGGCCCTAAAACGGGACAATTTCCAGTGTTTGGTGGTGGTTAGAATGAAAAGGCCTTGTTGATTTTAGAGGAGAGGGCAGATTGGTTCACATTTACCCTAAGGCAAAAACAGACACTCTGACTAATTTTAACAACCAATGTAAACAGAAGACAATGTATACAAGCCACCGCTGCAAATACCCAGGAAACCGAGACTACAAATCATAGAGGCCAAGTAAATAATTTACAAAAAAAAATAAAAGAAAAAAGCACTACATTGGCAAGTCTCAATCTTAACTGCAGCTTTGACGTATTCATCATACTGAGGGTTAATGTTTCAGGCTATTTTGTGGATGCATTATGGTGTAAGGGATATTTTCTAAAGATCATTTAGGCCCTTAGCATCACTAAAGCATGGCTTAAAAATCAAAACTTAGCAAAGTATTGCTGCTGCGTAATCTGATAGTTGCTCCTAGGAGGAGGAGCCATCAAGTCACCTGTGACTAATAAATATGACAATAAATAATCTGTACTCTGATGACAGAAAACAGTATTCAACCAGAAAGAGAGCCACAGGAATATAACAGGAGAGCTGCATCCTGGGTTTAGAGCCAAAAACGAAAATCAGAACGGACTGAGTGACCTGTAGCTACACAACAGATACTGTTTTAGATATCTTGTTAAATCAGTGTTACTAAAGGTGGTTCCACCTGGCAAAGGTTACCAAATAAAGTTTCCAGTGAGCTTAAACAACTGGTAGCTTTATCCCAAATGTAAAATATCCTCTCATACTAGAATGTTTACTCATATTTCACTCGATGAACATAAAGTTGTTTATAATATGTGACTGCTGTTGGCTTTATAATGGATATGGAGAGTGCTGATGTTCATCCAATGTAATTTCTAAGCTCCACGGCACCAAAATGGCTTCTTATTAAATCATAACCCGCAGTGTTGTACCTCAGCCCTGCACAAAGTGAACACAGACACAAATGATGCATCGGAAATAGAAAAGATAATGTCCGCGTTCATGTGTGCAGATTCAGAAAATCAGAATTCAGAGAAAAGGCTGATTATCTTAACATCTACAGATAGTGGAAGTGCTTATGTGGTTTTCAAAATGCTCTGCTAATCAGATGTCTGCCAGAATATTCAGTGACTGATCTTAAAACTGCATATAAAAAACTGCATTACTGAAAAATTATTTAAATTGGTAAACAAAAAACAGTAGTTACTTCTGTTTGATTAGTAATGGATTTTTCATAGATTTATCATCAAATTGTTCAAAAAGAGAACAACTTTAATAAGAACATAATGTTAAAGTTTGGAAAGATATTAATAGAAAGGGAATTAGTCTTATTTACCAAAACGTAAACGTAACTAAACTTCAATCAAGCTGGTCATGTTATTATCAAATGCATCTTTTTGTGGACAATAATACTTTGCCATCGATGCGATAAGCGATACAGCTGCCAGCCAACAAAACTATAAAGCTCCTTTAGAACCATAACTCTTCATTTATTGGGCTGTCGAAAAAACTTTATGGATTCCTAAAAGCCTCTCAAAATCATAATAGAAGTCATTAAATCATGTGGCCTCCATTATAAGCCAATAATAAAAGACAAAAGTCTGCAGGATTTTTTATACTATTTGTGTAAACAGAGTTTTTTTCCCCAGAAGTCTCCAGATTAAAATCCCCTTTTAGAACCAAAGGTGAGAGTAGATTCATAGAATAAAAGAAAAAAAAAAAAAAAAACACAGCATGTAAACAACAAAATAAATATTAAAAACATGCAGAGAAACTAAGAAAGTGAAAACCAAATGAATGAAAACAGTTTGTAAACATTGACATGAAATCAACAATATGTGGAAGAAGACAAGTTGGACAAATAAAACAAGATTAAGCGCTGTCCTCCACCTGAACAATAAATAATAAATAAAGCCATAGGAACCTAAAATGTGGAAAAACTGCCCCACCTTAGAGTGTGGAGAGCAGGAAAACCTCTGAAGGGAAACTTTAGGTGAAACAATAGTAAAGTGGGTGTAGCAGGATACCAATCATTCAACAGTTTCACATTTTGCTCTTTTTTTAATGACTTGTTTTTATCCTCACCCACATTAGAATGAAAATGATAAACTTACTGCCATATACATCCTGAGGTATAAAACCAGAAAGTAGCCAACATCTGTTTTGTACAGTTTTCAACTTCTAAAATCACAACGTGAAGTTAGAAACTCTGCTATATAATGATCAAGAAATAGCTGGTTAGTTATACTCAAGTAATTGTCTATTATGAATGAATGTGATTGTAATTTGTTTCCAGTACATATTCAGGGTCTTTTTTTGATCAGAGACATGCTTTTGATCTTAGAGGGTATAAAATATTCAGAAAAACAAAAGCAAGAATAAATGTAAAACAACATATTTCTTTTTTGGGGTTTATGTAATGAACAAACTAGATCAGGAGCAAAAAGACTGCACAATATTAATAAGGATTGAAAACATATTTAAGAATAATGTGGTTAAACATTATGAAAAATGTGAATGTAATTAATAGCAGTAAGATATTGGCTGTACTACCTTTTTTTCAAAATGCTTCTGCAGAATAATAATTTTTTTTAAAGGATATTTTGGTATGTATTATAAAATGTAGTCATCTTTTTTCTAGTCCAATCTAACTTGGTTTTGGACGGAGGGCTTTATAAGCTTATTGTTT
Source organism: Cyprinodon variegatus (assembly GCF_000732505.1). Taxonomy (NCBI): domain Eukaryota; kingdom Metazoa; phylum Chordata; class Actinopteri; order Cyprinodontiformes; family Cyprinodontidae; genus Cyprinodon; species Cyprinodon variegatus. The sequence goes on from NW_015150758.1 coordinate 823,912, forward strand.
CTGCCAATAAACCCTTTTCAGACTGTTTTTTTTTTTTATGTTACAAGGACCTATACTGTCATTCATTGTATACTTCAGTGTGTGTCCGAAATAAAGATGAGAAATGAGACACAGGAAGGAGCTTTCTTTTATATTTTTTTTTGTACACACTTCCTACTGAATGATTTACTGGAAAATTAGGAAACTGCATGTTCTAAGGGACATATCAAGTTATTAGCTGAAAAAATAAATGAGAATCAAGACATTTTGTGAGCACTGGCAATACTACGGTTCTAGTTATTGGTGCTGGAGCTACTGCATTAACTAGAGCAGTGTTTCTGAACCCGGGCTTCGGGACACACCTCCTGAGTTTTACATGTTTCCCTGCTCTAATACACCACATTTAAATAAAACAGGTAATGAACTGATTCATGTCAACCTAATAGGGAACCTTTAGGGCACTTGAATCCTTACAATATAGACTGTTTAGGATCAGAGTTGGGAAAAACTAGATTAGAGAAAAAAAAATATATATATTAAGTCATGTTGGGTGATTGCAATAAGCTATAAAATCCATTTGCTCAAAAAAAAAAAAAGACGTTGGTTAGGTGGTAGAAAGCACACAGCATTCAAAGCATTATCCAAATCAGGCAGAATACTTTATGGCTTTTTCCTCAGCTGTAATGTTTTGCTTAGACAAATTATTCGTCAATGTGACGTCCCACTTGGGTTTTAGACAAACCTTTGGATTCTGTTGGGGTCGACACAGTTTCCACCGCCTTGGACTTCTTTGATTTCTGAAAAAAAAAAAAGATGTGTTTTGACTACAAAAATATAAATCAAATTGCCTTTTGTGATCATGAAACATCAATGTATTTTCATAAATCTGCAAAATAGATTTACCTTGGGTTTTGCTTTTGCTCGCCTCTCCTCCATCTTCTCCCTCAGCTTCTGAACCTCCTCCTTTGTGCCATTAAGGACAACAATGTCTTCATCTTTAAAAGGATCCCCACACTGAAATTCACAGACAGAATTTAAAGAAAAATAAAATAGAAAAGGTAGATCGGGAAGTGATAGAAAATCCCTTCCCAATCCAATAGTAATGTTCCCATTTAAAGTACAAATAATAAATATAAGGCTATGAAAAAATCCTAGCAATTTTCATAAAGGGTGTTCTTAGCTGTACTTCAGAGCACTTACCTTGGCCTTCTGGTATACCACTGGCCCCATTTAGTTAAGTTTCATTTTTGCTTTAAAATGTATTTAGAATTAGTTAACCTAGTAAAAATAAATTGCATGTTTTTAACATCACTAGAGTTTTGAGTGTTACATAACTTTTATCATGGATTTTTCCATCTTTGTTTTATATTTGTCTCAATATGAAATAATGAAATATGAAATGTGTTGTTCTGTACATTTAATTCTGCATTTAAATAATTTTAGATCCTTAATAAATAGGTTATATACAGGTTATAACTGAACTGAGAGTAGATGTAACTTCATTTAACCATCTGGTTTTTATATGGCTCTTTACTTTGCACTGATCTGATAAAATTCTTGACTAATACATATTTGAACCACACTTAAACTTGTACACTTAATGATTTATCTTTGGGAATAATTGAGTGTGGAAGGTGTTCTTGAAGCTTAGCTTCCTCCAAAAACTCATTATCAGCTGTAAGTTGAGACTCCAGCTGGGCTGCACCAACACTACAATATTGTATTACTTTTAGTCAGAGAAATCAAAGAACATCAAACCTAAATCAGTCAATGGTGTCAATACCTTTTGGATTTACCCTACATACTGTCAGGGTTTGGTTGGGGTTTTGAGGACCCATAAGCAGAGATGAGGACACAGAGTTGAGCTCTTGTAGATTTATTCAAATAACTGACTTTTTGTGTATTAATGTTTTCTTTTTTCAGACAAACTTCATAAGGGCACATTTGATTTGTGTGTTGGTAAAAGAGGCATTTCTCTGGCGGGGTTAAATACGTTTTGGAAGCACATAGAACAAGCATATGTGGTCCTACTTTGTCTTGCAAAGTAATTGTTTGTTTAGCTTGAATAATGGAAATCTGTACTATAGTTTGTCAGTGGAAGTGATTGGCTAGAAGAGGAAAATAGTAAAATATGTGAGGCTATTCACTTGTTTGAAAGACACATTTGGTTTCCCCAATGAGACACTAGAGCAAAAGTAGGAAAAAAATAAATTAGCTGTTGATGTTCCATAAAATCTAATCAATTATTAAAACACTGCACAACCTCTGCATAGCATAAAGATGAACCAGAAAAAACCTCAGTTAGAAAGATGCTGAGTTTTGCTGCCATAAAAAACTGCCTGCAAAGGTGATTTCAGCTTAAACTGGGATCAAATACACTTTTAGAATATTTTCTCATGTTTACATTTTTTTAACAGCAACACGTGAGATTCAAAAGTATATAACTTTGTTTTCAAGCATTAAGTATCTATAAAAAACAATTTTTGTACAATAAAAATAGCACAAGTAAAACAACTCCCTTGTAATTAAAGGGAAATCCCACCCAAAGTTAAATATTAAAACGGGAACCAGGAACGGATCTACTGTGCGTCCATACCCCAGTGTGGGTGTGGACTCTGGCCATGTGCTCTTTTCAACACAAGAGGGATAATCTCAGAAGCTGACCAAGCAGCAAACAACCTCTGTGTGCGTTGCTTTGAAGTTAACTCTCCGGCTGCCTTTACCACAAAAGGCACAGAAAGCCAGCGAGCCAAGTACGTCAGCATCAGATAAACAAATGGGTCAAGTAGGAACCTGTCAGAGATGATCATCCGCAGGACAAAAAGGGGGGAAACTATTTACCAGAAAGGGAACTGTGTGGATGATAATGTACAGGAACCTCTAACGGAAAAGAAGCTGGATTTTCAAAAGACACAAAGAGCAAAAGATGAAGGGGAACATTTGAAAAGCGGTTTGAGGTAAAACTGTTGAAAAACGAAAGGAGGGAAAGACGAAAACAGCGAGTACAAGTGAGTAGGAAACTGTATGTGGGAGGAGTGTGGAAAAAAAAAAAACCCTGAAGGAGAGTCTATGGTGTGTGAGCCTGTTCCTGTGCGTCACGCATGTAATTTTGTGTCCCTGCTGGTAACCAGGCAGGGATGAACCTCGTCTCGCGGGGATACAAGGAGGAGCCATCTAATGAGTACAGCTAGAGAATAACACACTGCTGACTCTACCAGGGACCGGAGCTCGGAGGACTCAGTCCCTCCACCAGAACACAACAAAGCCATCTTTACAACCAAATATAGCTCTGAAGTGCTGCTGTACTTGTTAATGGAGCGAGTGGAGTGGACCTATGTGTAGATCCTAGTCAGGAAGCTATGAGGAGCATTAAAGCCTTGGAGTATCAGAGATTTGCTTGTATGTAAATCTTTATTTCTTCAGAAACAACAGATATCGCTGCCAGAACTACCAGCTGAAGGTAAATTACCCTGTTTTTGCATGTGACTTTACATACATGTGATTTTAAAGTGTTTGATCGACAGAATGGAAATTATTCAGGTAGAAGCATGGGGGATGTAGTAGGACTATACATTTGTAACAGAACTAGAAGTAAAGACTTAAATGTCCCTTAAAGATTTCGGCTGTTTTCGTATTTCTATGATATTTACATTTTTTAGAAGATGAAATTTAACTGTTCACCAAAATGTACTTTTTAAATGATTATTATGGCTTAAAATATGTCCAAAAGGACAGTGTGTGTGCGTATTTGTGGTTGGGAGTGTTGGGGAGCTAATAGCACCTGCTGTCAAGTCTTATATAAATGGTGACTAGTCACTCACGAGCCTGTTTTTTTATCTTGTCAAGGATCATCTGTCTCATGGCACAGAATCATTGTTGTTCTTAAGCTCGACTAGGAAACTCTTATAAAGAAAAAACATTCATGCCTTTTACAGGTGGACATGGAGTGCCCTGGATCACTGTACCGCTGCATAACCAAAGTCCACACAGTCTTTAGTCATTAACTGACAGCTGGACAATGTCCCTCAGGATTTAAAAACTAGGGCTTACTTGGCATGGATAATCTTTGTTTTAAAATAAATATTATCTTACGATTAGGTTTATTACTATGGTAATCTTTGTTGGATACAAAACCATATTCTATGAGTGAAAACCTTAAATATTCATGGTTATACACTTATACTAAATATTAACCTGCAGTTACAGATACATTCCACCCTGAATAATATTGTGTAATCACCGTAGGTTTTGACTCTGACACACATGAATATCTAAAGGATAACCGCTGCTCTTGAGGCTTTTTCTAGTTTACTTTGGTTGTTTGTTGTTTTCTTCTCAGTTTTGTTTTCTTTCGTCTTATAAAGGTATGGAAGCAGACTTCTAGGAGTTGCTGTATATCTTCTGTGTTGTCTATTGTTGCTGTTTTCTTTTATTGTCTCTCTTTTAATGCACTCTTTCCTGTCTCTCTCTCTCTCCTCTTAATTTTTAACCCCTCTTTCTTTCTCACCTCCATTTCCGTCTGTGTCCGTTGTGTACAATTTTAAACCCTAAATAATCTTCAATAAAGTAAAATATACAAGTATCAAGCAGAACCTTATGGCAACAGTCATAATGGTCTGCTTGTGAAAGCAAAGCTGTTGGGCTACCAGCTAGCTCTGGGAAATCGATTCCCAAAGCTACATTGGCAAAACAGGAAACAAAAAAAATACAAGAAAAAAGAAATCCTTAAGTGTGATAAAAGGGGAAAACAAGAAATCTGTCTGGAGACAAATATTTTATTTCACAGCACTGTACCTACTCTGTGAGCAAGAAAAAGCTACCAGGCATTTCTTTAACAAATAGCTGCTTTTTCATATAGCAGTTTCACAGAAGAACAGGGCCATTAGGGAGAAATACTTCACTAGAAGACTATAAATGTACATATTTCCTCAGCACAACCCTCCCCCCCTTACCAGGGGAATAGTGTCTCTTTTGTGCTGTATGGGAGTCACCAAAGCAGGCTTATTGATGTTAGATCAAGAATAATCTTCACAGACTTCAAATCTCTTTAGTTCTTCATCTAGAGATTCTATCAAGAGATTTTACACTATTTTTTAAATCAAACTTGTTAAGGCAAACTGCTTTGTCAAACAGCTGAGTATCCGCATTTAGCTATTTCCCTATTTCTGAGACAAAACTATTTTTACTCAATGTTTTTTTAAACGTGTCAGTAAAGAGACATAATTCCCATGAGATATTGCATTAAACAATAATAGCAAAATTTTATAAAATGATATGTCTGTCACATGTAAAAGCTTACAAGCTAAAGATTGTGTGAGACGATCATTGTGGCAATGGTTGAGTGATTCAGCTCCAAAGGAAATCATGAGGTTGTGTGAGATTGTGTGAGATAATCAGTGTAGCAATAGTTTAGTGATTTCACAACAGTTGGCCAAAGCCTCTACATACATTTCTCCAAAATTATATATAAAATAGTCTTAAAATATTACCAACACAGACTTCAGATAAAAACTGATGTTTTTTTTTCTTTTCTTGTTTTTCAAATCCATTAAATATTTTTCCAGCATCTGAAATTTTGCTCAACCTTCGAGATGAGCAAAACTGGTAGAGGAGTATAGGAGTAACAGACATTTAAAATTCAAGTGGATAGGATGTCTAGGAAAGCCCCATTTAATTTATTTCTTTCATGATAAATAAAATAAGTCAAATCTTATGCACCACATGCACCAATTAACTGGCTGGAGATTTTCTATAAGAAAATACCTATTTTTATATAATTATTGCACGTTCTTTATAGTTTAAGCTTCTTCTGCCCTCCAAGCAGGAGATCTTGTGGTTAAGAAGGCTTAAAGTTGCTTCTTCACGTCATCAGTTTTACTTTCCTTTACATGCAAGCACATGTTTGATTGATTTAACCTTTTTGTATTTGTTTTAACTTAGATTATAGGAAAAAAAATGTAACCTACTTCTGTAATAATATAGAACACAGGGCTATAACATCCTGAAAGAAGGACAAGTTAATAAAAAGTGAATGTTATATATATTATCTAGAGCTTATACTTTGTACCACAACTACCTACAAGTGGTTTCATCAATTAGACATAACCTACATGCTTAACCTCTTTTGATATCCCCCAAGGATTTGAGATCCATCTGGAAATAACCAATCTGGGTTTCTTTTACAGGAGCTTAAACTGTGGCGGTGCTGAAGTACAACAGTGAAACAAGGCTATTATGCGCCAGCTTGACGGCAGAAAATGTAGCTTCCTGTTTTGCCTGGGGATTGTGGTGTGTTCAATCATTTATGGGCTGATTAGAACTAAGCCCGTGGAAAAGCCTTCAAGCTCCAGACCTTTCCCCATTGAATGTAAACCTGTCCTCTCTGACATTGAGAAAGGAAACAAAAACTGTCAGGTAAGTGTTTCTTTAACTGATAAAAGTGCACAGCTGCTTTTAGATAAAATGTTATTTTTTTCCAGCAACCCTTCAGATCTTACAGCTATTGACATTTTAGCAGCTCTTTCCTACTTTGTTTACATCCAGTAGGCATTAAAATGCAGATAGTAAGATAAAGGCAATCAGACAATTAAATGATAAAGAAATGGAAATTAAATAAATAAAGAGTGAATACTGATCCACAGCAAGACAGACAGGTCAACATGTGAATCTGGGTGCACAATGTAAACAACTAGAATGCTTTAAAGATAAAACCTCCCCTCTTAGGAAGTACCCCTTCTCTAAGGCAGCAGCACTGATAAGCATTTTCTCTTTCCACAGATTGAGAATTATCTTCGCAGTGGTGGCCTGCTATGTTCAAACTTGACTACGGAACTACACTTTATCAACGCAACTCTAAGTCGTGAAGAAGAAAACTATCCATTAGCTTTCATTATCACAATCCACAAAGAGCTAGAGGTTTTTGTCCGCATGCTTAGAGCTATTTACATGCCACAAAATGTCTACTGCATACACGTGGATGCCAAAGCCCCAATGGAGTACCAGGAAGCCGTAGAAAAACTCGCCAGCTGCTTTGATAACGTGTTCCTTTCCAGTCGCAGAGAAAAAGTGACATATGCTGGATTTTCACGTTTGCAAGCGGATTTGAATTGCATGAAGGATCTCTCTACGTCTCCAATACCCTGGAGGAAAGTCATTAATTTGTGTGGACAGGATTTCCCAGTCATGAGTAATCTGGAACTAGTGCAGTACATGCAGAGCAAAGAATGGAGGGACAAGAACATGACGCCCGGGGTCAAACAGCCAGCCACCATGAGGCACAGAACGCGGTTCCAACACTGGGAGATTGTGGGGTCATATGTTGTCCCAAGGGTGCCAAGACATGTAAAAGCTCCGCCTCCTCACAAACTGCAAATTTATTTTGGCACAGCATACTATGCTCTCACAAGGGATTTTGTGGACTTTGTTTTGAAGGACCAAATTGCCAGGGACTTTCTTGAGTGGTCCAAAGACACATTCAGTCCGGACGAGCACTACTGGGTGACACTCAACCACATAAAAGGTAAACTGCTTGTTGAACTCTGAATAGTCAAATCAGAAAGGCCAAACTGGTATAAGAAATATGTCAGAGGAGAAATTATACGTATAGCTCATTCAACAAGTGGAGAACACTTAAACCTGCCCTTAAGGTCTTTGATTACTTTTATGTTCACACAATCTCAGTGATGCTTATTTATCCAACTTGGGTTTTTATCTTTACATTTTTAAAATACAAAATCTCGTTTTGACATTGCAGAGAAGCAATCCCCCAAAGTAATGTTTCCTGGAAATGAAATACTCCAGCGTCAATTATCAGATAATACAGCATCCCATACGAGAGAGGTTTAGCCATTAGTGCAAAACACTGCAAACAATTGTGGAGACAAGGGCATAAAATGGACTCTAAACAGACAGATATTGATTATGAAGTAGGACCATGTTAAAAACAAGCCCTTTGAAAAGAAAGGCTGCACACAACAGTTTTAATGTGATGTAACAGCACATAGCTAGAAATCTAACATCACATGGTTATTGACCTGCATAATTATTGCAGCTCTAAGCAAATGTTGGAGGCTAAACAGTAACATAAAACGGAAGTATTGTATTTACTTAAGAGGACACAGTGCACCACTCTGGGTTAAACAAAGAGAACTGATCAAATAAGCGTTATATATTTGGATTTCAAGTTTTGACAAAATTCAGAAACTCTGTAGAAAAACTAGTCTTGGGAGTGTCTCTAAGCTGAGTTTGAAGGGAGGACAGGTTGGTTTTCCCGTTAACTGATCCAAAAGAGGAACATTTGTGGGAGGTCCTACTTCCCTACATGTATTATACACACATTAGCACTAAAAGCCACATTTTTGGAGTCACAATCTTGAAGCATTTTTGACAGCCAGAAGTAACTTAGATGTATGCTAACGCAAAAAACACATTTAGAGAAAAAAAAGCAAGAGCAAAAACTGTACTAAGATATTCAACTGAGCTGTAATCTCTGTATAATTAAGAATTTGGATTTACGTTTTGTTAAAAAACTAGTTTCAGTAGATATTTGAAAAAATGTTTTACTTTTAACCTTATAAGCATTTAAGTTTAAATTATAAAGGAAAACATTCAAAATTCACATTGATTAATTAACATCAGGGCAACAAGGAAAAAAGGCCAAATAACCTTGTTCAGTTTCACAAAAATGTTTTTAAAAGTCAACTTCTTGATAAGGCAGTTTATAACTATAATATAACACACCTGATGTAATTCAATTGATCTGAAGCCAAGTGCAATCGCTGCATCAAGAATAACCCAGATAAGTTGAATTGCATTAGGTTACATAATGCTGCATATAAATCTTCAAATAATTTACTGGTTAATATATCCTATGGCTTCATATGTATTAGCTGTTACACATTAACAAATACAAACTGAAAAATTGACTACCAAAATGCTGAAAAATGTGGGTGCAGCACAAGTCAAATCATAAAAATGTATATGCTCTCACATAAAGGAAAAAAATCCCCAAGAAGATTTCTTTTAAGAATCCAAGTCCCTTTAAGAGTAAAGTTTTTTTTTTTCCTTCTGTCGTTCGTCTATCATTAATTTGTGAGCCAAATTGAAGATGGTTTTTTACAATTTTTCTCCAGCTTGGAGCAACTATATATGCAAAGATATTTTACTGATAATTACACTAACTTAAAAGATACCCCCCTGTCACGACTGACAAGCACTGTTAACAAAATATCAGCATACATATAAATGTGAAACAGTGAAACAGACACTGGAGTGGCATGAAGGTAACATAATAGAATTAAACAGAAAAGAAATCGATCTTTATCTAATTATATGTAAAAAACAAAAAACAAAGATACAATTATTGATAAAAAATATGAAAAACACAAAAGTTGAACTGGAAACTTAATGTTTAGACATGACAGTCAAAAGCCACTTAAATATGTTTTTAACCTCAATCTACAGCAAGTGAGGGTTTCAACACTTTAGCAATTTATTTTAGATTTGTGGAGCATAAAAACTAAATGCTGCTTCTTCTTGTTTGATTCTGGGAACACCAAGTAGATTAGAGCCAGAAGACCAAATCGGTCTGGAAGGTTGATCTACTAACAGCAAGTCTGTAATATATTTTGGATCTAAACCATTCAGTGATTTTAAAGTATTTTTAAGTTTATTCTTTGAGAGAATATAAGCTGGGGGAGGACTTTAACAATGGGGTGATGTGTTCCACTTTCATGTTTTTGGTGAGGATACAGGCAGCAGCTTTTTGAATCAGCTGCAGTTGTCTGTGATTTTTTTGTTTTTAATGCAGACCTGTAAAGCCACAGTTCCAGTAATCAACTCTACTTGAACACATGGAATTAGTTTTTCTAGGTCCTGCTGAGACCTTAGTCATTTAATCCTGACTTTATGTGCCTTTGAAATTTCAGGTCTGAGTCCATAACTACACCCAGATTTAAAACCCAGTCTGTGATTTCTAGCTGCATTGATTGTAGCTGTGTGCTCATTTCTAATGTGATTTTTGATTTGTATAAAATAAAAGCCATGATAGGAATGTTGATATTTACTTAGATGTGTAAACACAATACTAATTGTTTAAAAACAAACGATAATATTAACCATTCATGTTATCTGACTGCGTAAAGAAGCTCCAGGTAGTCGGATTAATGGAGGCTGGGAAGGATCCATCCGGGCAATCAAGTGGAGGGACCAAGAAGGGAAGAGTCATGATGGCTGCAAAGGTATTCCACGGTCAGGTTACATTGGTTAATCATTGGGTTTAGGCATTGACCCACAGCCTAGGTTGTAAGAGTTTTGCTAAGCTATGTAATCAGGAAAGAACTGTTCAGAATGTTTGAAATTTCTTTTTGTCTTTTAAAGGGCATTATGTACGAGACATCTGTGTCTATGGTACGGAAGACCTTCAGTGGATCATTGAGAAGAATGGCATGTTCGCCAACAAGTTCGAGAGTAATACATTTCCAGAAGCCCTTTATTGTCTGGAACATTGGCACAGGAACAAGGTTCTGAAGCAAGCGACTGTTCCCATAGATCCATCATGGCAGCTAAACTCAGAGATCCACTCCAGAACCTCACCTCTAAACAAGCTGTGTTAAAAAAAAAAAATTGTTGCTGATAGATCTAACTAAGAGGGCTGTTTACGTTGAAACTTAAATCCAGAGAGGGAGCATAATTGCACAATTAAATCTAGTTTGAATTTAGTTTTACAATGCATGTATGGCTTGAAAAGGGATATTTTAATATATTTATTTATTTTTTTGAATGTTAAATATTCTATAGGATGTAAAAAAAATAAAGACATTTTGTAAAACATTTCTACTGTTAGAATAAATTGTGTTCTGGATTATTTTCAAGGATCATGATAACATTTGCTTTTGATGAGATACAGTATGTATTGGAAGAAATGTACAAGCCAAACAGCTACAGGTCTTACTGCCACAGGCCATGAGCAAGTTGTGGCCTGTGGGTGATTTAAAGAAATTTCACATGAGTTTATTAAAAATAAAGAAAATAGTATCTTAAAATTACAAAAGATACACACTAAGTTTTAAGTTTCAGGGAAACTGCATGCAGGTTCATCTGTTCCTTTACTACCCCCTAGTGGCCAGACATTTTAAATTTCTTAGAACTGAGATCAACAAGTATTGTTGTCATGTACCTGGTACAACGAAAATATCATTGGAATATCTTTGACGGAAAAGTACTTCTGTGTTAGTAATCAGCCTTTCATAATATTTCTGTATAAGCGTCACCTTTGCTATATCCGTAATTAGCTGTGTACTGTAGCTGTTAAATTCTTTCTTGTGACTTTGTTACAGACATAAGTATAACTGCCACATATTTAAGCTAAGGGACAGGAGGTTCATGCATTTTCATTCAATTGCCGTTTATTTTAAATGACAAAACATGTTCACTCCAGTTGGTTTTTCATGTTTACAAAAAAGATTAAACCAATTTGAACACTTGAGGTCTTTGTGTTTGTTATACGTCTAAAACAGGTAGGCGAAACTGTGTGAGGAAAATAAAATAAAAAGGATGAAGTGCATTACTTTTATATAATGTCACAGCTTACTTCTAAAATATCATTTTCTTACATGACAGATTTCAAGTTCAATTACTTTGTCATTGATATGAGGGAAAACATCATATTTAAAATTAGAAAAATAAAACTTAAATAAAGATTTTGCAAGTCAGATGTCAAAATAATATTTTTGTTAAAAAGAAGGCATGATGTGCCATTTTTAATATAATTTCACATCAGAATTTACTAGGTAAAATATCCAGTTTCTTTGAATGATATTTGGGTTTTATATTTCGACCTGTGATTAAATACAGTAACTTGATCACATTGGAAAGGTGAAAGGTCATTCTAACAGGTGTTGCACACGGATTTAGTTCAATAATTTAAAATCTGGGACTTATTCCATCAATTTTGTTCGGGTAAAGGAGGGACATTAAGCAGAACCTTTTCAGCTGTTTGAAACAAGCAAAACCAAACGCTCACCTACCGAACTTTGGTTTTACAAATGCAGCGTTAACAAATGAAATAACAGCAGACACCATGTGGAACCACTACAACTGGAGACAGTACGCTCTTATTCCTCTTTAAAAGATAAAATCATGTATTCAGACAAAACAGTTGCAGCAGCTACAGGTATGAATTCTAGCGTGTTTGTGTATTTAGAAATACTGCAGAAATTCAGCTTTCAGATGTGACTATTTACTGTGTTCCCTTAACAATTAGCAGAGTAGCCCAGATTCTTATCACAAGGGGCTGTGCATGAGTGAGGCTGCTCCAGGAAACATGGAAATCTTGATATGCCAAACAGTCGATGCAGTTATAATGAAATAATAAAAAGAAAAATCTGAGACTAACTAAAATACTCTGATTTCCTTTTTGAGGGAGTGGTTCCATTTAAAAGAAACATCTTACAGAGTTTGCACAAAACACATGTCCAAATGTTTCAGTGTGGGCTTTTCTATTATCTGTTCAGTTCTAAAATTTTGGAATTTTACTTCTCCAATTACAGTATAAAAAAGGTTAGACAACTAAAAAAAAAAGAGGTTAGACAACTTACTTTCCCAAATTTTAGAACAAGCAGTAACACTTTCATTCAAGGAAAAAAAAGGGAAGGCTAAAGATAAACTCTACCCAGCAAGTCCATGCCATCATCCTTATCATCCTGGGCCGCAAGCCCTAACTAAGTCCCAACATGGGCAGTGCTTCTGCAAATTCAAAGCAGCATTTTATTTACACTTAATTCAATTGTTTTTAAATCAATCAACCTCAAAAAATTCTAGAAACAATATTCCACCCAGTCAATGTTATTATTTTTTTGGATTGCTGCAAATTTATCAAAAATAAAAAAAAATCTAAGCTTAAACTGAGTCCACCTGTTGTAAATTCAGTTGTAAAGCTGGCAGCGTACATTAGAGCAATAATACCAAGCATGAAGTTAGTCCAGAGCGCTCCAGACCTTGGACTTAGACAACGACCCAAACATCTTAAAACAAGTGGTTTCAAAACAACTCTGTGAATTTCCTGAAGTGACTAAGCCAGGGTCCAGACTTAAATATCTGGAGAAATCCTAAAAAATGACTGTGTATAAATTTGTCCCATCCAGCCTGACAAGGCCTGAGATGGGCTCTGTCCCTATCAGCACCAATGCTGGTTACACTGAAATGTATCAACATTACTCAGAAATAAGGCAGATGCTGATGGTTTGGAATGTAAGAGCTATAAACATCGCCTTGAAAAAGAATAAAACATCAAAAAAAAAAAATGGAGTGGCCTTAATTAGCAAAGAAACAACAAAAAAACGAAAGACGATAAAGGTGTCACATCGAATAAATAAAACAAGGTCCATTTATCTACTGATGAACCCCTCTTTCTGTCAAACATTTGGTCTCATATTTTAAATGTTACAGGTATACACAGTATACTGTCAATAATTACTTTAAGGTTCCCAGATAATGTAATTACACAATACGCTCAAATCCTCACCTCTCCATCCCCAACCCTGGCAGTTGGTATGCTGCATATAATTTTCACATATTTACAATGCAGACAAACATCTATAAATTGGACTCACTTGTTCAAAGGCTTTTGTTGCAGATGCAATGCAGTTCGTTAATCTACAAATTTGCACAGCCAAATCATACTAACACAAGGCTCTCTCTTTTCACAACTTCTAGATATTTAAACTCACTCAAAATGTTTTTTTCTTTTAAATATAGCAGTTGCTAACTTTAACATTCAATAAATTAACTGAAGCATCAGACAAACAGGAAACAGACAAAAAAAAAAAGGAAAATTGCCTACCTTATGGCAGATTTCGGTCTTAACCTCCTTAAGAGCCCTGTCTGAGAACACACAGCCACAGCTCTGTAGGAAACAGAACCTAAAACAAACATACACAAAAAAAAATGTTTAAGTTCTGGAGTATTATATATTCCTCATGTTTGGGTTGTTAAATATGACACTTTTATCACTTGTCTCTGGGATTCCCCTAGAAATATTCCCAAGAATGTGCTGCTTATAGCTTAGGTAAGCAAATAAATGTAAAATAACTCAGAATACACTTTGCAGTACTGGGCATTAAACTTCTTGCTTTTCAGTGTTAAATAGATCTGCAAGGAAAAAATGCCTTAAAGAGCCTGCTGTGAACCTATTTTTAAGGCACTGAAAATAAAATTGTTTACCTGTGTTTTCCATTCATCTCCAACCCAACAACAGGGCAGATAAACATGCCGCAGTAGATGTCCTCGTATCTGTCTCCTTTAGCATTTCTCCTCTCTCCTTCCCACTCAGGGTTATCAGTCAAGTTGAGTTCCTTTATATCCTGAAAGAACAAAAGTGTTTTGTGAAATAAAACACACATTAGACAAATGAGTCATATGTGCTCAAGTCTTGTCAAAACATCAACATGGCTAGTTTTACTATACAATAAATATACCTTGATCCCACGGATGTGAGTAACTGCCTCAGCATTTGGTCTCTCAGCAGATTTATCCAGGAGATATTCAATTATTGCGTCTTTGTTATAAAGTCTGAAACACAACATGAAAGCTTTTTTTATTACTCAAAGACAAAGAAGTAAATGTTTTGTCTTACTGTGACTAGAAAACCAACGGATGTGAACATAATAAAAAAACTCAGCATGTTATCAACCAGGGCTGTCAACTCTCACCCACTGGATGCGAGACTCACGCATCCCAGTGTCTTCACACGCTCACACTCCAAATATCCAATTTGTCATGCTAAAAAATGACAGACATTAAAACTCAACTCCATTCCACAATCCAGTCCAACCTTACTGCTAACACACAAGGACATGCCAGGTTCCTTCTCAGTCCGTATTTTTACACTAGCCAACCTATTCACTGTTCCTACAGCATCATTTTAATTTTTATCTTATATTGACTCAGATAATTCACTTTTGATGAAGATTTTAAGCAATCTAACACTTGAGTAAATATGAATAAAATATACAGCAGCTAGCTTA
Organism: Cyprinodon variegatus; assembly: GCF_000732505.1. Lineage (NCBI taxonomy): Eukaryota > Metazoa > Chordata > Actinopteri > Cyprinodontiformes > Cyprinodontidae > Cyprinodon > Cyprinodon variegatus. Next base: position 838,914 of record NW_015150758.1, read on the forward strand.
AATTATCAATGTGGAGATTGAGTGTAGGATACAGGGACCAGACCTCCCAGATTTCGGTTGACAGTCCACATATTGGACCACCTGTCCCCAGGTAAAGCTGTTCCCCCGAAATGTCCCTGATTTTACAGTTTTATGAATGAGAGAGAAAATGTTATTGTTATTAAGGTAGAACAGAAAGGTAGCACAGAAACAGCTGTTAGGATCACATCAAACCGACCTCAAATTGTTTGTTTTCTCTACATCTACTGCTTTTTTTTTGGTAAGCTTTACTCCTTGTTTGCTCTAGTTAAGCCACATGATTTAGTCCCAGTTTTACTGACAAATTAAATAGTTATTGCTCAGTCTGGTTGAATAATCTCCCATCTAAAATTAGGACTAATTAAATAAACACAAATATCTTGATTTTAAAGTTTTCAGTATGCCTCACAAACCGATAACAGGTCCACAAAAAAAAAAGAACTATTGCATTTTAGTTTTCAAAAGATCATCCACCTAAGAAAAGGCCTAACACATAAGACACAGAGGGGATGTGCGGACAAACTCAGCTCTCCAGGATTGATAGAAGAGGAACCAGAGGGATGTTCTTGTTTTACTATTTGTATTCTTATATTGGTCATTTGAATATGTTTCCAACACATTTTCCAAAATGAAAGAGCCAGGGAAGTGCTTTCTTGTGTCATGGTGAGGTTTTATAGAATCTACAGCCTCCTAGAAGGTCTAAATTGTTTGGCTGATTTGTCAATTGTAAAAAAAAAAAAAAGAAAAAGAAGTTGGAATTTTTTTATCCTTAGCCTATTACCAAACATACAGAGTGTAGCTTGCATTGGATTCAATTGCACTGATTCCTGTATTAGTACCAATAATCCAGAAAAACAAATTAGTTCCCCATTATTTATTTTACTTGAACTGCATAGAATAATTAATAAAGAAAATTGTGAAATTCTTAGTTTATAGTACATTTAACATGCAAGTATTCTAATAGGGCCAATACTTGTTTACTTCAATTATCTGATAATCACCAGAATGTAATGTAAAAATCCCTTTATTGTCACACAATGGGGAAATTCACTCTCTGCATTTAACCCATCACTTTGGGGAGCAGTGGGCTGCCATTGTGCGGCACCCGGGGAGCAATGTGGGGTTAAGGGATTTGCTCAGGAACCCAGAGAGGAGGCTGTGGGGATCGAACCACTCTAACCACTAGGCCAAATCTCAGAGTATATACAATATTGTATATTGTGTGAAATTTTTCCACATAATATAAAAAAGCCACTTTGTTTCAGTTAGATCCTCTGAAAACCTTCTGCCTAAAGCTGCACCTATCCTCATCTAACCTTGACATGAGTCCAAATTATTTCAAAATCTCACTCCAGGTTTGGTGAAAAGTTGGTAGCCCTGTATTAACATGTTTTTGTGTGTGTGTGTGTGTGTTGATAGCGTTAAGCATATCTTACCTGCCCAGCTCACACGCAACGATGGGACGCCTGAGTTTCTCTTGGCTCAAGGCACAGTACTTCCACTTTGCAGCAAGTTCAGCATTCTTGTCAACCTGAGATAACAATAGAAAGGCAATACGTACATATTACCTAGCTTTATTATTAATTCACTGAAAAATTCTCCATTTGTAAAATATAATTCTCTAATTACCCTGCTTCTGTGAATAGTTATGTGTCTATATGAAATTACGTGCCCATATGAAGTTACTTTGGAACTGTAAGCTTATGTTTAGCTATTAGCATTAGCAAACCAATGACTAGCTTCGACAACGAGTTACCACCGTGTTTTACAGACATAAGAAAAAAGAAATAAACATGTGAACAAACCTTCTCGACTTTCTTTGGCCCTTTCACCAACTCATGTCTTTTCGGAATCGTACCACCATCACACCCCATCTTGAAAATTGGACTTTTAGTAAAGCTAAAGCAGTTAGCTAATGCAGACGGAGCTGTGCCTGATGTCCGGAAGTGATCTGGTTGTAAACAAACAAGGACAAAACCTCAAAGCTCGCGAGAGGTAAGAATCAATAAATAGCGCCCTCTGCTGGTACTAAATGCACATATTTGTGAAAAAAAAATCTCAGAATTAATTGTATTTTCGATCACTTTTTTTTTTTTGCTTTGAATTAATATAAATTTTCAAACGTTCAGTTTTAAAAGAAAATTCTTCATCTCAACTCAATTTGAAAAATTTAATAATTTAAAAAATAACATAATTTTAATAACAAAAATCTAGTAGTTTTAATACACCTATTTTATCAAATTTCAATTTTTTTAGATTATGTTTTTTTTTGCATAAAGCAAATACATTTTTATTTGATCAACATTAAAAAACAATCACTCTCTAAAAAATAAATAAAAATATCCTTTAAACCACAAAATATTAAAGATAGCATTTTCATAAGGTCAGAATCAAAAACAATTTTACAACAATCAATCAGCACAGCAGAAAAGCAGAAATGGGTACTTTTGAAAATCAACCTCTTGCTCCCTCAGTATTCACACACAAACACACACACACATACACACAGACTTGTTTCTCTATCTGAGATTAATAAACTCCTATATTATATTGTCTTATTTTATCTTATCTAAATAGGTAAAAATGTGTAAACAAGTCACAGACAGACAGACAGACAGACAGACAGACAGACAGACAGACAGACAGACAGACAGACAGA
>NW_015150758.1:842505-853919 GCF_000732505.1 Cyprinodon variegatus
TATATATATACACCCAGTCAAATCAAGACAAGATATTTTGGAATCCTGGGCTTTGCATTAGACTTCTCTATTTTTATGTACCTTGGAAAACTGCCTGATGAACTTTGAGCAAGTGAAATATTTATGGAAGATATTTATGAGTGCAAGCAATAAGGCAATTATGAACAAGGCCACCCATCCTGAGCCTCTTAGTTAACCATATAAACTTGACCCAGGGGATGGAAACATTGACATTTCACAATTCACAACAAAGAGTGTTGAAGCAATGGGATCAGCACACCTTTAAAGACTTCTGATAGAAATTACCTGTAAACAAGAGGCAACTTTGTTGTACTAATCTGTTCTCTGCATTGTTCCTTTCAATTGTGTTTTTTTGCCCATAGATATACAAAAAATTTCTTGACCTAGTCTTTTATTTTTCAGGTTTGTTAGTGGATTTGAAATTGTTATTGATTTAATTGACACCAATGTGGCATTGCTACTGGGAAGATCGTTAAATGTAAGCATCAGACGGTGTTTGGCTGTTGGTGGCTCCATGCAACATATATGGTGCCCTTTTTCCAACCTGAGCACCTGCCCCCAAAAATGTTTGTGCAGGCCACTGCACTAGAGTCAAAAGAAGCAGCTAGCATCTAAAAGGCACATTCACCACCTAGGCAAACATAGATACACAAGGCGTTTAATTAGCTGTCCTGGTTGAAAAAAGCATTTAGCAGCTGCTCATTTGTGCTTTGGCCACCGTGTGGAGCTCTTACTTCAATAATCAGGTCACTTTAAATTAAGAAAAATAAGGTATTTCTTTTTTTTTAGATGCATAATAATAAAAATGATTCTAAAGTGAAAATATACTTATGTATAGTGCAGTTATTTTAGTGGTCAATTATGGAAATTATTCAAACGCCTGTTAAAATTGTATTCCAAAAAGTAAGTTGTTTGGAATTAGCTAAGGTATTCAAAAAATCAAAACACATTAAATTATTGATTTCAGGAGTGATATATATTTTCATCAGATAAAATAGCATGGAAACCTCCTGTATAACAAACCACAGCACCTCACACCTAAATGTGTTGACTCACTGCATAAATGCATAAGAAAAACATATTAAAACTGATTACTTTACTCTTTACTGCTCATCCATCTACAAGACATTTTCAGGCAGCCATTAAAATCAGAACTAGTAAGTGACATTAGTCTGGCTTTCAGGCATGTTGTCAGAGTGGTCTAAAGATGAAAGTTTCCTTGGAAGATAGTTCAATGAGTGCTAATGAGATCTGTTTCCTGTGCCTCACAGGCTGCAGATTAGTTTACTATCGACGGTGCTGTCCAAGAGCGACCATTAGTTTGGGGAATACCTCAGTAGAGACATTGCTGGCGGCATGACTGATAATCTGTACGGCGGAGCAGACTGAATGAAAAACAAAGCTGGACTTCATTTTGTGGGGTCAAATAGGTTTTGGCCTCGTTTCACGCACACATCTCACTCAGGGATACAGATTATCAGCTCAAAATGTGGCAAAATTAACAAACAGAAATGCATAAACGTCTCAGCATTTTGCCTGTGTGTTCGATTGGTTCTTCCTGTAATTTATAAATTGTGTTATGTGTCTTATTGAATTTCCCCCCTTTCTCACACAGAGCTAAATGTTTAGTATGGATTTTCATTAGAGGCAATGGAGTGAAAGCTCTGTTAGCAAACTATCTTTGAGAGAGTAAAGCACCCTGGGCTGATGTGCAAATCAACAACACCAGAAACACACAGCGGCCAGCGGCTTGGACAAAGGATGCCTAGAAGAATAGCTATATCTATCCTTTATTTTTTCCTTTTTTTTAATTAAAATAATGAAATAAGGTTTTCTCTTTCTGTATAATAAAAAAAGATTGCCAGAATTTTGTCATAAGATGGATATGGAATCTAACTTTGTGGAATGCATGACATATTTGTTTTTAGGGTCTTTATAAATGTTCTACTCTTAGTTCAGATTTAAATTACAATAAAAATACAACATTTATTAATTCATGATTTTTTTTCTTTTAGATCATTATTTTATATTCATAGCAAACCATTAACATTTTTTAAATAAAAGTTAACCATTTCAAATTCTGTCATGTCTTTTGATGTTGGTGTACCACTTTAGTGACCTTTTTTTCATAACAGAATTTAGAACCTGTCTATCCCAATATCATGATAAAAAGTATTTGTAAGAGTCTTCAATAACCTGTGTTAAGAAACGAGTCTAGTCATTTTAAAAAGTTCCGTCATATTGAAAAAATATGCATCATGCAGTACAAAATATGCATCATGTTTTTGTAGTTCAAATCTTTATTGTCTTATACACATTATATCCTCTTTTTATCTAATTTACGCAGTCAAAATGCCGCTTCCTTTTCATCAGATCCACCCCCTCCTCTTGAAGACTCCACTGCTGCCCAGTAACTTAGGTCAGTTGATGGGACGATTTGTTCCATGGCTGACCCAAAGAAAACCCCAACCACCAAACACCCATCCAACCTCATGTTTATACTTCCATGATGACTCCAACCTGCCCAATCAGACTTCCAGTGACCCGCCCTGAACTGAAACTGTATCCATCTAAACCATCCCAGCCATTCCAAGCAGCGACTGGAGACTAGAGCTGCATTAATTGCATGAAAAGCCCTGGTATTGCACCGAGGCTAATGCATTTAGTGTTTCTAATTGGGAGGGAATTGCTGTGTTTATATTGGCAGTGGTTAATAGAGCTAGATCTTTTAGCCCTTCAGCCAAATAAGTGAAAGCTCCCAGATTTTTTTTCCTTCTTTAGACTTTCTTCAGGTAAATTATGTGAGATGCCTTGCTTTGCCCTAATTTCAAACAAAAAAGAATTACCAGTGGCTGCTGCCGAACCTTTTTCCCACGTAGATTGATTTTAAAAGGAAAGGCATCTAATCTAACTGTGCAACTCAATAAAAACTACTGTTTTCCAATGCTGAGAAATATATACGATGAACAGCACCACCCTGGTGTTCTTTGAGTTTTGAATGTGGAACACATTTCATGTTTTTAGTGGATTTAAACACATAAATGAACTATAAAACAGGCAGAGTCGAAATCTGACAAGTAAATCAGATTATTAAAAAGGTATTTTTCAAATGTGTGAAAACCACTTCAACTTTTTCGCATTTTGTCACAAAATAATTGCAGTGTAATGTAAATGGGCTTTCACGTGATAGAGCAACAGAAAGCATGAACGCAACTGTAAAAGCTAAAGAAAGCTTCACTTTTTTTTAAACCTCATTTTTCTGACTAAACACGCACATCAGGCAAAGATACTGTAAATCAGAGAAGCAGCCAAGAAATCCAAGTTTGCACAGGAGCTCTGATGACAGTCGCACTGTGTTCATGAATCTGGCCTTAATGTAAGAGAGGCAAGAAGATGGTTGAATATCAGCCTAGATAATATTTTTATAGAACAATAAGTGGACAATCCAAATATATTGAAGAAAGTGGTCTGGTGAGAGGAAACTACATTTAAGCTCATGCCCAATGTGAATATGTCTCATAAGAAACAAAATCTTCACACGTTGGTGGCAGCATCATGCTGTAGGAATGCTATCCTCCACCATGGAGAGGAATGATGCGCCGAGATGATGGTAAGATTAAAAGAGGTAAATACATGAAAAAACTTAAAGTAACCTGTTGGAGGCTGCAAAAGTTTTCAGGGTGTGAAAACATCTCTTGCGCCACAGTTCTAATTAAATTTGAGATCTGTTCATTTCTGGTTTGAATGCAATCTGACGTTAATCTATTCTAACTCCAGTTTAGTCTGGCTTCAGGTGACCAAAGCGGAGTACAGATTGAAAAGGAAACAGTGATCAAAAAGTACAAAAATATAGAAACACAGTGAACAGCTTTCTGCTAATAAACTCGTGCTGCTTATCTTTTTGTCATAAAAAATAAAAGGGTCATAAAGGGTTTGAAGACTTCAAGAAATCATGTCAAAATGAATTCCTCATCCTGCAAAGACAATTTAGACTAAAATAACATGCAGAAAAATGCTAATAAAATGGTTAGATTCTCCAAGTTTTCAATTAGCTCCCATCGCAGCATCTGCTTCCTCTATTTACATTTTTTTCCCCAGCCCGGAAACATCTTACCAATAAACAGACTGAACGTCCTAACATTCTTCGTACTGACATGTTTGGCTCCCATTTACATTTTCTATGTATGAAAAGAAACCACATCACATGAAAATCATACACGTTAATGAACTCATCAACTGATTTGGACCCATGTTGACAAAAAACTGGTATGAAAGTGCACTAATACCTGGATGGGGATTCATTTTCAGCTGGACAGTAGTGGTAAACATACAACCAGAGCTACAGTGGATCCCAACAACCTCAATAAGTTGATTTTATACCTAGTTAATTGCAGTCATTTAATGAGCACAATGGGCTATTTAATAACTATACAGTTTTTTTTCTTCTATTGTAAACCTTGTCCCTACTATATGCTTATTTTAACACATCTTTACATTAAGGACAGAAAAAATGTACATAAATAAATAATTCTACATTTTAATATAATGGATACAGTATTCTAAAACTATGCTACTTCTCCAATGCTTATCTCCATGGTGACTGGAAATGGGCCAGAAGGTTTGCTCGTCCATTACTTTTTGTCCCAAAGCCATCATTTCAAATAATCTGTTGTATTTTTTTCAGATGAATTTGTTTTTCCAAATGTATTTTTTTAATGGAGTTAAGTGCATTAAAGTTTTTATTAATGTATATTCAGAATCATTGGTGTCCATTTTTTTTTTTTTTTTATTCGAGGAACAGTGCCCTACATAATCTGGATGTGTCTCTGCCCTATTACAGCTGATTCTTGTTGCTATACCACATCCTCAATATTTTTTCAAATACTGTAAATTCATTTGAATCTGATTCCAGTGAGTTGAATTAAGGAGACACCTAAAACATTAAGGTATGAACTTTTTAGGGAGTCAAGTGGATGTAGCAGATCTATATCTCTTTTTTTTTTTTTTTACAACCACATTCCTCCTGAAAAAAGCTCATAATGTACAATACATTTGAAAAAAAAAGAAACATTTTCAAGGAGCCCACACTGCTAAACTCTCTCAACTCTAACAACCCATATCAAAGCATATAAAACTTCATCTACAAAACATACTGAGCAATCCAAAACCCTGGAAAAAATGCAGCGCATGTAACATGAAAACTGACTGCAGTTACCACACAAGAGTCAACCACAATTATATTCTCATTCTTTTTCTGTTTATGTTGAAACTCACATAGCTGAAATCATGTCAGTTGGAAACAGTGCCCAAAAACTAAAGTTTCTCTCCTCATGCTTCCAGCATTCTCAACTCAAATCTTCTTTACCTCATACTGGAGTTGGTGTCTTACTGTTTTGTAAATTACCCCATGTGGCCTGACATCAAGTACTAAAAACAAACAAAAAAGGCAGATAGTTTGTTTTTAATTGTCATTCTTAAATATGATGAGATTTAAATGCTAAATGTGAGGAATTATTTTTGTTAAACTGTTCCCGAAGGAGTTTTGAAACATCGTACATGAGTCACTAATAAAGTTTATTTGCATTGTGTAACTTTAAATACAATGCACTGCTAATCTTTTCATGAAAACATTTTGACATCATATATCCACAAACATAAACATATTTTAATTGAATAACATAGAAAAACATGCAAAAATATTCCAAGCTGGGATTTGAACCCTTTAAAGTTCTTGCTGCAAGGAAATAATGTTTCGTTCTGCACTACCATCAGCTATAAAGACAAAAAGCTTAAGGATTTGTATGCTTTTTAAAAGTAGCTTACCAGATTTCTTCAGATGCCGTTTCAACAATCTGAAAATTATGGCTTTTCATCTTTCACTTTTCATCCAAATGTAGATGTCGTTTTGACGTAAATCATAAAAAAAAACTTAAATCTTGTCATCGTTTCGACCTATTTTTGCTGGGCAGGATACATGTATACGTAAATATGGAATAAGTATTGGAGTGCTCCTAATCTCCAAAATTAAAAACATTTTTGAGATTTAATGCTGTTCCTTCAGAGTTGAAAGGGTTTAACACTTTTGTAAGGCATTGTGCCATTAAAAAGAAAACTGGCCTAATGTTGCATTGTCTGTTCCAGCAATGATTACAGGCTATTTTCCCTTGTTGTACCATCCCGCTGTTTGACTTGTCTGACCCACTAGCTGCACTAAAATTGCACAGCTCAACATTTTATTTACCGCAAATTTCTGGATGCATTGGGACCTGTGTGGGATCAATTAAACCAAGACCCGGTCCCACACATCACTACACACACACAAACACACTCCACCTGGATGCCTTTAGTAATCAGCCAACCAGTGCAGTGATTATGTTTTCCACTGAGGCAAAACTATCTGAACACCCGCAGACACAAACTCTCCAACAGATAAATGGATCCATACACTCGCAGTCAGCTGAAATATTGAGATTTACAGTCTGTACAAACAGAAAAGGCTCACACACACGTGGTCCAGAGTGCCTGGTCGGTTGCTGGGAGTGGGAGAGGAAAGTCTGCGTACATCAGCAGCAAGTATATGAATGGAAGATTTGCCTTTGCTCTGGCACCGCACAGTCACAATCCATTAGTTTTGACGGGGCACCCGAAAGGTTCTGACAGGGTCCTGGCTGCGACTGCTGTGGCCGGGGTGATTGGGACATACCTGTGGCTGCCTTGTGTACTCTGTGGGCATGTGGGGAAGACTGTGCATACGTAGAATCTGAGGCCTGGCTGCAACAGTAGCTTTGGCTCTGAAAGTCCACTCCAGCTGTTACCTGTGTGTCTTTAGCAACAATAAACATCTTTTTCACTTCATACTCACTTCACAGAGGAGAGGGGAAACTGGAGTATAGCCCTGAATCTTAAAAAATATGGTCCTAAATGTTATTTTGAGAGAATACATGAGTTACTTATAAAACTTAGGATCTTTTTTTTTTTATCATTAAGCTCAATCCCATTACTAAGCCATTACAGTCCCTACACTGAGCACTGAGTTAACACATTCTGGTAGGAAATGGGACACTTCTTCAAGAAGGTAATACATCATTACCTCTTGCTGATTTGCACCACATAAACAGATGTAACTTGATATGTTATTTAGTAGGTTTAGGTTAAAGTAATTTTTCTATTTAAATACTATTAGTTTTTAGACTTGAAGTAGCATTTGGAGGTGGCCCACCCAAAGTCATCATTTGAATTAGAGAAAATCTGTGGAGGAAAGGGAAGTAGTAAGAGGACCTTCTAAGCCATAAAACATGGAGCTTATCACAAAGATACCACTTTGTTTAACAACAAAAAAAAAAATACTAAAAAGCTGCAGGAGCATTAACTAAACAGCTTGACTGTTTTAATGCCTTTGAAGGTCTTTCCATCGATCAAGAGAAAAATAAATAAATTCAATACCGTAAATGTTTAATTTTCTTGAAGTGGTGCCTCCTTTTTTGTACAGGAAACTAGTTGAATAAAAAATGATTTTGCATTTCAGTGTCTTACATTTTCAAATATGTTAAGATCTATGCTTTGTCACATTATCAGACAGCAGCACACATGGTTTGATGATTATATTTCCTTTCACTTTTTTGTTTGTTCTTGTGAACTGAAGCTGCACTTTAAGAAACGGAAATGTCATGAGAGCTGAACAAAACAAAATACAAAGCAAACAAAACGAACAATAAAAGTTGTCTAAGTCTAAAAAAAGTTTTCTCTTCAAGTACATATTCCATTATCTTATTTTAGGATAAAATATATGATAAACGATAAATAAGTGATGTCAAACATAATAAATAGGCCCACTTGAAACTTGACTTTAAAGTTCTCGCAATACCAGAAAACACATGTCCACTGATGTATTTTAACTTTTGAATGTCCATCCATCCATCCATCCATCCATCCATCCATCCATCCATCCATCCATCCATCCATCCATTTTCTGTCACGCTCAGCCCAAGCGGGGTCGCGAGGGGTGCTGGTACCTATCTCCAGCTGTCTAAAAAAAAAAAGAATATGTTAAAGAGATATTATAACTATTTTACCAGTGCTACCCTGGCAAAAAATACAAGAAAAATGTGATGAGCTGAAAAAATGGAAATCTCTGGGTAGGAACTATGAATGAGGGGCCATGGTTGGAATGGAAGTCAGGAACAAAGATTCGAATCACTGGGCCTTTTGTCACAAAAGCTTACATTTCAAAATTTCAAAAATCAAAAGAACTTGTGGTCTATAATTTTTTATTTATTTTTTTGTACATAAAACAAAAAACTTTCGCATAACAATAAACCAAGCCTGCAAACTTATAAAAAGGTCATTTTTTCCCTCTTTTTATTATTTGAGTTTTATAAAATTACAATAAAGTTAGCCTAAGTCTAAGTCTTATTAACAAAACATCCTCCTCTTTTACACAAAGGAATCTTTCAGGCTTGATTGAAAAACAGTTAAACAGATTAGTCTGTTCTTACCAAGAAGAACAGGATCGAGGTATCCATTTCATTTAAAAAAAAATTCTAAGTTAAACAGATTAATTGATGCAGAATTTTAATATTCCATCAAAAAACGAGTTTAGCAGCAACAGTTATGCCCTAATTCAAAAAGAAGTCTAAATCTGCATCTGTGAGGTGGGCTAAATTTAAACTAACATTCACAGATGTGCATTTTGTAAGGGATGGGGGATATACAAAATGTATATTTTTCTATTCCATTTGAAAATACTTTTCTTGGTTAAAGGATGAAATTATAACTGTGTTTATTTCATCTGTTTTGTGAAAAGCAAAGCAGTCTTGGCATTGTCTTATGAGAGATTCCAAATTAACCCCTAGCACTTATCCAAAATAGCACTCCTTCTTTAATAACCTCAGACGTTGGCTCCACAAGGGGCAAAGGGTCTTACAAGGTACTACTCCTGTATATCTTGAAAAAATCTGAAAATGATATCATGCAGAAGTCTGAACGCATACTCAACATATTTGGTATATTTGGCCATCATGTAAGCCAGAAGGATTAACTCTGGGATAAGGATATCATGCTAAACAATTTATCTCACTTCCTAATACTAATCTTTGGATGACAGATGCTTTCACAAACACTGATCACTTTCAGAATCTTATCGTTACTTCTAACTGAAAAAATAACTGCCCTGGCCATCAGGTTTTTTTTTCTCTGTGGATTTTACTTCAAAATGTACTTAGAATTTTAAAACAAATATTGTGGTTTGAGTCATTTCGGGGCTTTTTTATTTGTTCTGTTCTCTGTCTGTAAGTTTGGGAGTGAAAACTTGCTTATGATAAAAAAAATTCTTACAGAAAATAAGGCTTGTGTTCTAAATGTTTTTTTGGACATCTATTTATGTTACCATTGTAGGAAATTTATGTTAAGGTTGAACTTTTTTCAAAAAGATGGAACAGCATTAAATTACTATATAATTAGTGAGCACAGTTGGAAAAACTACCATGCTTGTCACCTTCTTTTAAAATATATGATTTAGGAAAAACTGCTCTGAAGTTTGGGTTGTTAATTTTACAACAAGCTTTGAAACTTGAGAGAACTTGGCGGATATAGTTTATTATCAGCTGTTTATCATATGTCTTTTTTTTCTTTTCAAATTTAGGACAAAAACTTCAAGAAAGTTTGTATATTACTACAGTGTTATAAAATGACTGAGCAATCAAATTTTCTCTTTTTGCAGAGCACACATGTTCTTACTCTTCAAATGCAAGAAGCTGCTACTTAAAGAAAACAAAACTTTGAATGATGAGCTGAAAATAATTTTTTTTTCAGAGTTTTACTTTTCTCTAAAGAGCCTTTGAGGAGCACATGTTTTTTTTTTTATAAGGGTCTTTGCGCTTTGGCCTGCATAAATGTTTAGCAGCATTTCTCCTGGGAACTGGGGCCTGTCTTTACAGTGGAGGCTAATCAGCTGTAAATTCTCACTTTAAAAAGGAAACAAAGTTCATGAAAAAAGCCAAACTTCAAGGTTTATTGCTCTGTCTGTCTAGTCTTTTTCACAACTTTAAGTCTACCTCACAAATACTGTAGACAGCCCTCCAGAAAGTGAAAGCACCAGTTGAGGGTAAATAAGAAAAACAGACAAGAAACGGCTTAGATAAATTAGCCCTCAAACGCGTATGGAGATTACATGCTTAGAATCCGTGGGGCAAAGGAAGTAGGGCGGTAAATATGTTTAAAAGCTGTCAATAAATTTGCAGAGTGGAGTTGAAAGAACTATCAGCAAGAGCTGGAGACATCCAGCTACTGGTTTGGGTGTGTACTTGGCTGTAGAACCCAGGCACTATGTAGATGAAGACTATTTTAAAACTACATTTAATATGAAATTACCACAAAAGTATTGAAAAGGTTTAGGAAATAAAGAGTATTCTTCAGGGGAAAAAAAAGAATTTTGTATAGTTCTCTACACTGCAAAAAACTGAAATCTAAATAAGTCATTTTTTTTTTAAATAAAATAAGTGTATTGTTTTTTTTTAATTGAGGTAAGTGAGACCCTTTGCCAATGGAACAAGACAATTTATATTTAGAATAACAAAAACAAAACAAAACTGTATAATCTAATTTAAGCTACATGTTACATGAATATCTTATGTTAATAGGATATATGCTCATTCCACTGGCAAAACATCTTAATTACCTACTCAAATTAAGGGTAAATACACTTCATTTAAGTCATTTTCACTTTTTTCTAGATCGTTTTTGCAGTGTATAAATATCTTCCCAAAGGTTACTGCATAGGATAACTAAAAAATATATCAAGCTGATGATACAAATTTATACGATACAAATTTATTTCAACTGTTGAGTTTTTTTGGTTCAGTTTACAGTGTTTTCCTGATCTGCCATCAATTCTTTCTCTAAAAGCAGTTTTTCTCTACAGAAATTAATAATTTTATATATAGAAATATCCAGTCTATTCAGTACAATTCAATTCAATAATTGAGAAATACAAAAAAAGTGGAGTGGAGTTCATTCAAATCCACCTCTGCTATCTTCATTTAGTTTAGTCCACAACAAAGTTGTCTGACTCATTTTCCCACATATCTAATCCCTCCTTGTTACTTAGCAGTCAGTTTAAAGTTAATTGAAGGGGTCCGGCAGCATGCCTATTGGCAAATTTCCCCCATAGGGGGGTGCAACTCTGTGACTGATGGGTTGATGAGATAATGACTGACAGACAGACACAAGCCTCAAAGGAGGTTTTCTGATGATGCACTTTAACTAAGTTTGTCTTCTGCATAAGAGAGAATCTCTCTCATGAGAAAACTTCAGCGTGACATTATATATATATATATATATATATATATATATATATATATATATATATATATATATATATATATATATATATATAT
>NW_015150758.1:853973-856619 GCF_000732505.1 Cyprinodon variegatus
TATATATATATATCTTTATGCGTGTGTGTTCTAGAGGTGGGTTAATAAGTACCTGGTAAACTGGTGGTTAATAGCTTCAAAGCTTCAGAAAGTACAATTAATTTCCATTAACAGTATTAAAATTATTTTTAATTAGCAGAGCAGAAAATTAATAAAGGTAACATTGTAAAAGTGCTTAAACCCTTGCTGAAATGAATGTTTTCATAACTTAAAAAATAACACTCACAGCATTTTAATGTCTGTATTAGAAAAAATACATTAGCATGTTGTAGTTGCTAACTTGTCAGCTTTTCAGTTTGGTTGTTAAAATATATTAAAACACATCAAACAAAATTAAAAGAACCAGATTGTTACCTGAAAACAACCTTCCCTTTTTCTCCCAGATCTGCTACTTCTATTTATCACTTTTCTGGGGAAGATCAGGGGTTTCCAGTGGTTAACAATGTTTAGGTACTTTGTGGTCAGTAGCATGAGAGGGATGACGCTCTGTGACTGTTGAGCAAGGAGAAGGTCTCACTTATTCTGCTCGGACCCTGGTTCCAGTCTTTCTAAAATAGCAAGAAACATTCTGTCCAATGTGGTCATTTGGATGTTTTGGAAATGCTTGAAGGAATATGTTCCTTGCCAGTTGTCACATTCTTGGTTCTGTCATGTTTTCTTATGAGTATTCAGTTTTGCTTTGCTCCATGTTTTCTAGTTTTAGTGGTTTAATTCTTATTTTGTTGTGTTTTCTGGTTATTTTTCAGTTTTCAGGTTTTTATTTGTTGCCCTCCGCTGCCCTCTTGTGTTCTCCTTTTTACCTAGCTCCTTTGCTGTTTCTGTTCTGTTCACACCTGCTCCCAATCTGCTTGTTAGTCGTCTCTTTGTTTCAGTCTCCCATAAATACACCCTCTGTTCACTTCCTCAGTGCTGGTTCCTCGTCTAGTTCCTCCAACTCTGTCTCTCTGAGCCTTCTTCCTCGTGATAATATACCCCCTGATGTCTCCATGGTTTCTGGTTTCTTTTTGACTTTGTTTTCATGTTTGGATTTTTGAATTTCCTGCCTCTGTGTTCAGTTAAACTTTTATTAAACCCACAAGAAAATCACCACTGCCTCCCCACCTCTGGATTTGGGTCAAGAAACCACAACCCAATTGTGACACCAGCAGGTCAGATATTCAGCAGTCTCCCCTATGCCGACCGGTGCAGGCCATCGACGAAGAAGATTTTCCTTTCGGAGCACTAGATTTATTTGGGGGCTCCCCAGGGGGTCCTTTCAAATATACTTCACCTTCAGTGAGGAAAATTAGTATTTGAACACCCTGCTATTTTGCAAGTTCTCCACTTAGAAATCATGAAGGGGTCTGAAATTACCATTGTAAGTGCACGTCCACTGTGAGAGACCTAATAAAAAAATTTAAAAAATCCAGAAATCATAATTTATGATTATTCAACTATTCATTTGTATGATATCCTTTCAGACAATTTCAAACCCCTCCATGATTTCTAATTGGGAGAACTTACAAAATAGCAGGGTGTTCAAATACTTAATTCCTCACTGTACAATCTGAAGCATAGGGTTTTACCAGTCAAATATAGATCTTCAGTTCATGTTCATCTTTTATACCATGTTCATATGATGGCAGAAGGGCACGGAAAAGCTGTTCGAATAAATGACTCCAATAACAACAACATCCAGAGGACAGGTGGTGGAATCTGAAGAACAAGATGAAAGCTAAAAGAAGATGCTGAGTGAGATACTGAACATAGAACACCCAACAAATATAATTCAAGCAGACATGAACTTCTTCAAGCAGTTTATGTTAATCAATTAATCTTAGTCATGCAATTACACTTTGGGAGGAAGCTAGAGTATTTGAAGAGAACCCAGAGATAGACAAAAAGAATAGAAAATTTTGTACATAAAGTGCAGATCTGAGCCACAGAAATTGGCAACAGTCACAACAATTCTCCAACATGCAACAGCAGGAACAACTATGCCACCGTGCCAATGTTAGACAAGATAAAGATCAATATTTGATGAGCTGGGTTAGTTTTGTCTGTTTAATTATCTGTACTGTAGCATGACGAGGAACAGTCTGTCTTGTCAGTGTTAACTGAAAGTCGAGACAACAGCCCACACCTACAAACCAGGAACTCTATCTTTATTAACTTTGTTTACTTAAGGGAAATCTCATTGTTTTTGTATGCAGAATATATTGGTTAGATTGTTTTACTATTATTTTACCAAAACGGTAACATAATATTGTTGTTTAACTTCTAGGGCTCTTATCGCAAAGCAGAAGTGTGTCAGCGATTGCCATGATAAGTGCTGTCTGAACAGTGCCGGCAGTAAGGTAGCGTAAGGAAGCTGGATGCTGGTCCTATGCACCAGACATTCATGTCTGGTGCATAGGACTAGGATCCTTTGTGTGACAGCATTTAGAAGCACACATCACCTCACAGACTTTAACTAAGACATTATTTTGTCACATTTAGTGTGTATAATAAAGTGCATAAGCAATTATATACATTAGTGTAACTTGCCTTTTTTTTCTAGTTGCCTTTTGGAAGGCTTAGACTTAGACTTAAACATTTATTGTTATTTTGTATACACAGAGGGCCGGATTTATCAAGATCCAATTTTGCGTGCAGTAATTTGCGCTC
>NW_015150758.1:858024-860386 GCF_000732505.1 Cyprinodon variegatus
TCGGACTACGTCAGGCTACATTGATATGGAAGTTGAAAGCATTTCAAGAAAAAAAAAAATACATGGTGTAAATATAAAGCAGAAAAAACTTTTTTTTTAAATTTTGGTTTGATGTTATCAGTGTGATACTGAGTCTGTGAATTGGTTTAGAGTTTTTTCAACAGTTTAGCTGATGACAGTGTGGAAAAAGCTGTTGCAGAATCTGCTGGACCTGCAGCAGATGCTACGAAGCTTCTTCCCAATGGGCAGCAGGGAGAACAGTCCATGGTGGGAGTATGAGGGGTCACTGATGATGTTACGGGCTCGGAAATGCAGCGCTGTGATGAAATGTCTTAAATGTAGGGAAGAGGAGCCCCGACGATCCTCTCTGTTGTTCTCACCCCTTTTCTTACTTTCTTCCAGTCTGAGGTGCTGCAGCTTCCACACCACACAGTAAGACAGCTGGTCAGAAGGCTCTCTATGTTACTTCTGTAAAAGGTCATGAGGATGGGTGGGGGCAGGTGGGCTGTAGTCCAAGTCTAACAAGCATAATCTATATGTTTCATGATCTTGGTGCTGATGTCTGGTCTGAATACTCATTTCACTCACCTGCTTATTTCCACCCAGCTCTCATCACTGCTCATCTGATCAACCTACTTCAGCCTCAATTTAACCAGCCTACAGACCAGTCATCAGTGCCAGATCATTTTGAGCCTTTGGGGAAAGTTCTTTAGCGTACCTATGTTCAATCTACTTTCTTGTTAATCTGATATTATATAGTAAGTAAATAACTAAGTAAGTAACATACAATTAACAAAGTAAAACAACTTAAGATATGTAGAATATAACGGGGATGTTGTCTGATGCATATCTGTGCTGGTTGTTAAACCTCAGATATTAAATCAATCTAAATACCAATAATTTATGCAGATGAAATCTGAAATACTACTGTTATTATTTTGTGTTTTGAATTTGTTGTGATTTTATTGCTTTTGATATGATGTTTTTTACTTCAGCAGCCCATTTACACATATTAGGAAATTAGAATCTTGAAAAGCAGAAAAATCTTGCTTATAGTAGATTTAATAGTAGCAGTTAAAACATCTCAGTTAAAATATACACTATTAAAGACACTAACAACGGATGTCAATGTCTATTTCCTTTTATTTCTCTGCTTAAAAGAACCATGTCTTTCAGATTTCCAGGCTTCCCACTAACAATATAAACTATTAAACTCACTGCTGTAATTAGCTTCTATTTCCTGTCAAATTAATATGCTTTCTTAGTAAAATATTGTAATTAATCACCATGTTGAAAAGTTAATTGTACTGTTCAGTGCATGCCCTAGTTGGACTTTTGTTGATTGAATATATTTTCCAGCCAAGTATATAATATTTGTAAGAATATTATGTTACCACTGTAATCATCATTAACTAGGTATGTATTTTCTTCTTCACCCACTGTATGCTTTGCACAGACTAAAGCTGCAATGAAGGCCTTGACAATGAGGGGAAAGTGTCAGGATACAGACATTGTCTTGAACACCTTTCCTCTCACCCTTGGAACACATCTTCTTAGGTTTCTGTTTGATAAGCAGAGAGAACATCCTCCTGTTAGTCTGACTCTCCTGTGCCCAGCTGGTTTCCTGTTCTCTGGATAATGTTCGCAAATTCTCAAACACAATGTGTTGCTCCAGCTTCCAACATGTGGGATATGGGACTTTATTAACTCAAAGACAGTTGAATATAACATTGTGATTAAACTATATGGAAATAGATGCAATAATTTATCATTAATATGAGCCATTTTTATTTTGATTGATATCCTGTAAAATATATATTTTTGAAAGGATATTCAGTCAAACAGATCAGTTTCATGGTCTATATACAGTAATACTGCCATAATTTCACTTTTACCTGAAAAAATTGTATTATAGGATTTAAAAGAAATCAAATATATTCAAAATATAAAGCATATAAAATAAACTTTAAATCTTTGGTAATGATACTATGATAATACACCTAAAGGCAAAAAAATAAATAATTTGAAGGGATTGTATCAGTAATGGCAAAGAGTGTGTTTTTTCTGTGTGTGTTTTTGTACCTTCATCCATATGCATTTCATATTCTAATAACCAAACCGCACACATTTATTGGTGGATGGTAAGCAAATATAAATACAATTCATCAAGCCTCAAAATGATTAAAGGCTTAAGTTTTTGCTTCTATATTTAGTAAATTTAAAAGTAAGGTGAAAAGTCACATGCAAAAAGCTCTGCGATCATTGTGGCCATCATTGGTAGAATTATAGAGGATAAGGAGTTTTTCAGCATGTGAACATGTTTGCATTGTTGGAAATAACAAGAAAGTAATATTAGAGGGGG
>NW_015150758.1:860653-866956 GCF_000732505.1 Cyprinodon variegatus
TTGTGTTCTGCATGTGGGTTTAGCTTTAAACCAATCATGACAATATGCTATAAAACAAAACAGAAAAACGATAACAGAACATAAATATTTTAGCGTGTTTATAAAAAAAAAAAAGTAAATTAAGAGCTACCCGGGAAAAGCTACCCTTTTACAGGTTCTGTTTACCATAACCTTTAGTTTATTTTTAATAATGATTTGTAGTTGAGGATTGAAGAGCTGATGAAGATGTGTTCCAAATAGAAGGTCATCTATATTTAAGTGGACTTTGCTCAACTGATGTTCTGCATAATGGTAAATATAAGACATTGGACTGTCTTGTTAAATAAGTGGGTAAATCAGAAGAATATGTGAAGAAGCCACAGAAAACTGTAGGGAAATCAGTAGATAAATATACATATTCATACATAATAATAAAATATGTGCAATGTATGTTCACAGTAAATATTGTGAAAATGCTTTCTTTTGTAAAAAGAGAAGCAGATGAAGCTCTATCTGAAAAATTCTAGGTAAAAAAATATTGTTCAGTATGTATTTTCTGTATGTTGGTTCTATTTTGAATTTTCATCAACAATAACTCCTAAGAACTTGATTTGAGGCACCTGATTGATCCCTACATTATCAATAAAGAATTTTTTGCATTCTTATTTTTTGTTCTTTTGTTTTTTTTTGTGATGAAAACATTAATCTGCTTTTTAATTTGACAGGCGATGAGTAATGTCTACTTTGCCAGGTTTTAGAGTTGAAGTTTAATCTTTTAAATTTAATATTGGCATATTGGCATATAACATCCCACTCCACAGCCTAGAACTTTACGCCCACAGTTAAACTGTGAGTAGAAACGTCATCTATTCATTTTAGAGAAACCTGTTTGCACGTCTATTTTTTTTTTTAAAGGCAGTGTTTTTAAATTACCTGCAACATTCTTGTTTATTGTACCTTTGTTTTTTGTAATGAAAATTATAATCTCCTTTTTGATTTGACAGCGGATCAGTAAAGTCAACTTTACCAGGTTTTAGAGGTGAAGTTTAATGTTTCAAATTTAACATTGGTTACTTTCATATTGCTCTTATCTTTTTTTATTGTTTAAAATACATTAAGATATTCAAATTGTACTATAGATAGCATTCATTACTACTAGTGTTGTTCGTTTTTTGTAAAACTGTTATTACTATGAACTCTGTCTCAACGGTTTAGAACTTTACCCCCACAGTTAAACTGCGAGTAGACCGCCTCATTATTTAATTTTTGTGGGGGCAGAACAAACCTTTTTGCACGACTGTTGTTTAAAAAAGGCAGTGTTTTTAGATCACCCACAACATTCTTGTTCATCACATTTCTACTTTTTTTTTTTTTTGCCAATCCACTTTAGTGTTCCTTATTTGAATCCTTTAAAGATCAGTCTATCTGTCCCTCTCCTACTTTGGAGTTTAGAATACTAAAACCAAAGTCTGCTGCTATTTTTACTTCTGTCATAAAAGCAGAAGCAGATATCACTGCTAAATACCATTACAACCACAAAGTCTTGTAGAAAACTAGCAGCCCTCTCCTATTCTGCATTTTCTCCCTATACTATCCTCCCAATCCTTATTGTACATTTTTATTCTCACAAAGCATCTTCCACTTTATGAATGCATGTAACTCTAGCAGCTAAAAGTACTTGTAAGAAGCATCATTGCATAATGTTTATTTAAGCTATTAACTTTGGTTGACTGACAATTTACTCCAGCGAATAACATTTCTCGAGATGGATTCTGGCTGTGTTGAGAATAATGCTTCAGAGGCTCCCATGTTGTTCTGCTACGATTCTGAGGACCGAGTTTAGTTTGGCCTGAATTTCTGCACTTGATGGTTTATACATATTCAGCAGTGCGAGACACTGTGCCACGAGGTTCCCCTCACACTTAATATGTCAGAAAGGATGTAGAGGATAAGAATGTATGAATTTCAGTTTCTCATCATTTGTATGGTCAGGAAGTTGATCAGTTCCTCAATGAACCATTTAGATATTCAACAATTATTTAGAAAAAAAAAACATGTTTAAGAACTTTATTTCAGGAGGATACCAAAGCTATTTAATGCCAGCAGTGTAACTTCATTGATCAGTTGTTGTTTCCCTGGGTCATAGTCATCAGTTAACAAGCCACTTGTAATTCAAAAACAAACAACATCAACTTCCCCTGAAAAGCCCAGTCAAAACAAGCAGCAAAGCCATGCTTGTCCATGCTGCCCCCTCCTAATCAAAGCCAGATGTCCCCTTTAAAAAAACTTTTTTCTCTCTTCTACTCCCTGCACCCCTCTCCAATATCTCATTCCCCTTCTTTTGCCCCCTCATTCTCTTTCCTGTTTGAGGTTGTGTAGACGGCTGGTCCTGAGCAGACATGATTTGGCTATCGTTGGCTTGGACCTTTTCTCTCAGTCTTTTTTTGTGTCTTTAGAATCAGCATCTTGTCAAACAGGCACGGACTCAAAGTGAACCTCTGCAGAACTCACAATCAGTCAAAGAGAAATACCAGACCCACATGGCACACAGCACTGAAGAGGAGTTTTTTGCCGGGAAACTCTTAGTTGCTAGCTCATTCGATGTCATTTCAGTTTCGAAATACATGTCGCAACCTGCCTGGCTAAGTTTGAAGTCTGGACTGCTTTGTGTTTATCTAGGCATAAACCTTGTCACTTTAGTCACAGCTCTTGAAAGAAATACATGCTGTGCTTTTCAGCTCAGCATTTTCAGTTTGACAGGGCCAGAGCAAGACACACAGTGATCGCTAATTTACTTTTCCACCTCAGTGAAGAGAGAAAATAACTTCATGTGGGTGATGCTAAACATTATGGGCAGTTTCGTTCTGTTAACGGCCCTTTTGGGGGAGACCTTTGGAGCTTATTCTACTACCATTGCTCTCAGGTGGCTATCTCAGTGTGCCTCTTTAATCTGAGAAGCAAATAGCTCCCAGTGTTGTCTTTGGAGCCCAAGTACAGCTCTGGTCAGCTCAAATGGGTCCTTGGAGAGAAACAACGAAAGCACAAACTGGTGTGTTTGAAGTCTGTTTCATGATTGGCACTAATATACCGGCTCTCTATCCCTTTATTATGACGGTGAACTGTAAGATATCATAGCAAGAGCCAAGATTTTATACACTTTATTAGAGCATCTTTTTTTAAATGGAGAAATATGTTAATGTTTTGGTTGAGGCAATAATTTAGCTGTTCATTTTAATGGCCAACAAAATGTGTAACATCCCAATTCGTCTCTTAAGGTCCTTCCTGTTAACGACCCTTTTTCCTAATAACTTCATTAGATCACTTAATTAAAAACTCTGGTAAAACAAATCTTTAATACTCCTTTGGGAAACAGCTGCAAAATATTACATTGTACCAGGAACCGCGATTTGAAACCCAAAGGTTCTCTTTTTGGGGTGGGGGTTAGGTTTAGGACTAAGGTGTGAATTGAGTTTAGGTTATGTTTAGGGTTAGGTATGTGTTGGTAATGGTTAGGCTTAGGGTAAGGGTCTGTGTTAGTGTTATCTTCTTGTCCCTTTTCATTTCCAGGAAAAGGGACCTGAAGATGTCCGGCTTTTTAGCTAAAAAGGTAAAATGCTCCTTTCAGAGTTACTTCAGTAATCATAACATTCTTACTTCAGACAGCATCGTGCAAGTTGTCACAAATGATTTAGGAGAAAATGCCGCATTTATCATTTTTCTATTTCTAATTCCTTCAGGCACAAACAAGTCTTGGAGTCTTGCACAATCAGTCAGCTTTTATCAGAACCTAGCTTTTCACCAAATTACTACATTTGTTATTACTAAGAAGTTGTTGTCCATTTTGTTATGCTATATCATGATATATTATATAACTCTACAATTATGAATTACATTTTTATTTTCTGATCACAGCTACACACACCTACAGCTGGCATGTCGGTATCCAGTGTACAGTGATTTAATTTTAAGTGCAGTCAGTGGCCTCTATAGAGGATCAAGATACTATTGCAAAAAGAGATCTAAAACAGAAAATAGATAGAAATTTCACAATGAATGTTCAGTAATGTGTTGTTGCTTAAAACTCTTTAAGAGTGAGACATTAATTCAGTTTTTTTCATAACGTGGCACCTTGGCTTTGATAATACACAAAATGTAGAGATTTAGAGTTTGGTGAAGGAATGACAGATGTGGTCCTGAGATGTGCAGACATTTTTTTATACCATTTTTGGATCAAATCATTTTCTTTATTATTCTTTTTTTTATTATTTCAACACATGTATTGTTATTTGTATTTACTGTTATAGGTTTTTATTCTATTTTTACTTCTGTAACAGTTCAACGTGATTTACAGTTCTTGTGATTTATTAACCTCTGGTTTGCTTTTACTCGTCCTTTAATTCTGCTACTCAGCTCTCAGTCAGCAGAACCTCAATCTCCAAACTGTTTAAGTCTCTCTTCTTCATCAATGCCATTTTTGTTAATGAACACCATCTGACAAGCGCTGGCCATAGCCTTCAACTGAATTATTGGGCAGTAGTTATGCAGATTTGAGAATAATTCTTACTAATGTTCCCTCACTTAAACACAGGTGGACTGCATCACATTTCCGAGGATAATTTATACAGTTATCTGAAGTTAAGAATGAATGACGAGAATTCAAAGATGGTGCTTTATAAGACCCAATGTTTCTAAACAAAGTGCCATAGTTTTCTTCTTCCATACATATTTCATGCATAATAAAGTGTAATTTCAGTCCATCGCCAGAGGGGGCAAACATCTACAAAAGCTCTAAACATTGCTCTATGCTTTCTTAATAACTTAGTCTGGAGCTGTTTCTTGGATTCCCCTGTGCTTTACAAGCACCAACATCATCCATGTCCCCAAGACTGGTGCAAATAACACATGTAATAATAAAAGTATTTAACTTTAAAAACAGTAAATTCTGACTTTCTTGATTTCAGTGCAACCAAATTTCAATTTGACCAAGGGAATGATCAAATTGAAATTCAAATATAAATATTGTTGGGCTACATCTGTTGGTAGATTGCAAGCTTCCTAAATGACAAGCAGGAGATAAACTGGGGAGTATTTTCTCTCCCCAGGGGTGTGTTCTCTTCCCAAACTCCCTTTAAAAAAATCACTGCCTCTCAGCAGATCCCTCTGTGAAACTTCTGAAGTTTGCTGTTTTCACAACTTAGACTGATACAGGAGGTTGACAGGTCTGCATACAGATAGGAGATGGATTCACTGGTTTGCTGGTGTGATCAGAACTACTTAATTAGTCGTTTAGTAAAGATTCTTCCATTGAGTTTCAAATGTATTGTGAAACACAGATTTATTTGGTTTTGTAAAGTCAAATGGTTAATAAAAACTTAAAATAATTTGATATTTGGTAACATAAATATTTTTTTTCAAACAGGAAAGTGTGTCTGACTTGCTAGAAGTGAACGTTGTTGCCTCTCTTATTGAACTAATGCAATACAGGCCAGCATATTCTTGAGTGGGACACTTGTAAGAAGAAAAAGGGTCTCATTGCGAGAGATCAGCTTGTGTAAACATTCAGGTTAATGAAGCTCAGTGGGCTTAATCCTCGACCCTCTTTCTCACTCTCCCTCACCCTAGCCTTAAACCCTGTCACCCCTCCCCTAGACTCCCTCCTACTCCAAACATATTTTTCCACAATAATCCCTAGTTGGGGCAGGCACTGTCAATCAAAAGAACCTCGGGAAAGAAGGCAGAGGAAGTAGCTTGATTGAACTGATGTGTCTGTATGTGTGCTTATAAGGGTTTATGTTGGTATAAACCCTTATAGTCACATAAAGCAGTCAGTGTTTCATGTGTTAACATTAGAGTGTGAATAAGTTATTGAACAAAGACCACAAACACCACCTACATATTCAGATATGTCCAAAATCTAGCTCCTTTAAGACTGGAGTCTGTTCCACAACAAGGGAACCACACCACTTTAAATCATCTTAATTCAAACAGCTGGAGATCCTGAACATAAACTCAATGAACTACAAAATAAATATAATGACATTCCAAAAAATTACAGAGAAAACACAGGTGATGTGGTGATGGTAGTTATTAAAAACAGGCTAAGCATTGACGTGATGCCTTGAGACATTGGTAGGAGCTGGGATCTAAATGTCATGATGGGTTCACTAGTGAGACCCAGTTATGCAGAACACCACGGAGACGGAGACAGAAGTAAAAAGGTTTAACAAAGTTTATTGTAACAAGCACAGAGTTAATCACTGGTTCTGGTTCAGGCCTGGGGAACTGGTTCACTGGAGTCTGCGTGGGAGACAGTTCAGTTAGCGT
>NW_015150758.1:868716-872354 GCF_000732505.1 Cyprinodon variegatus
AAATGTATTAAGTGGCAACTAAGGTGGATCTTCTTTTCCTTTCCCAGTCTTCCAATGAATTTGGAAATGCAAAGACTGTGGTGCCTCTGTTTCACGAAGATCTGAGCTTGTTAAACATTATAAGCTCGAACACAGACATTATGGACGCCACCATTCCTATCCATGCATCCATTTAAACTGTCCATGTACCTGCAAAACTTGGAAGGCACTTTTGACCCACTTGTCAAGATCTCATCAGCAATCCTCACAGACTGAACTAACCACATTTAAATGTCTCTTATGCAACTGCAATAAACGTTCAACTTTTACAGAATATTTTCAACATATAGCTCAGCATCTGAAAAATAGTGAAACAGTTGTTTGTGTGTTTGAGGGGTGTTCGTATAGAACAAATATTTATGGTTCCTTTCGAACTCACAGAAGCAGAAAGCATAAGAATTGCTCGGTAAATGACTTGAAGCTTGGGATAATACAGAAACAGGGGTCAATTTTAGGTGTTTCCGTTGAAAGTGATTCTGATAGTGTCGGTTTTGATTCCCCTGATTTAAGTGCAGCTGTCTTGGATGATTCAAGTTTGGATTTAAATGACTTGACTCGTAATGTTGAGCTCAAAGTTGCCTCTCTCTTACTGAAGTTAGAACATATTTAACTTGTTCCTAGTGTTGCTGTTGATGAACTATTGCAAGAGTTCGACTATTTACTAAGCACTGCCTCTGTCCCTCTTATCCATCAAACCATATCTAACCACTTACAGAATGGCAACTGTCAAGTAGATGAAACTGTTCTGCAAGACTTAGCATCTACTATTTGCAAGTCGAATCCAGTTACGGCAACATTTAGTGGTTGTGGCCCACTTTCCACTGCTTACAAGCGAAAAGTGTACTACAAAAAACATTTTAAAAAAGTAGAACCTACAGAATTTGTGCTTGACTCCCAAAACAAAAAATCATTTCAATAAATCTCTAAACTTAAATCGTTACAACAGATTTTAAGTCGTCAAACTTTTCTAGATCTATCCATCAATTTGAAATCGCCCCATAAAAGTCAATCAGATAGAATAGAGTATAGTTGTTTTTATGATGGTAGTAATTATCAAGAAAATTTGGAGTTGTCAAAAGAGTCTGCAATTTCACTTATTTTGTATGTAGATGATTTTGAAATCTGTAATCCTCTTGGTACTTCCAGAAAAAAAACACAAAATATGTGGGGTATATTGGGCATTGGGAAACCTACCTGCTAGTTGTCACTCATCATTAGCTAATATATATTTAGCTGCACTTATTCGTAGTGAGGATGTCAAGTGTTATGGTTTTGACAGTGTACTGAAGCCATTAGTAGATGATCTTATAACATTACAACAACAAAAACCAAATCTTCACTTGTTTTCCTTTCTAAAAGGAAATCAAATGACGTAATGATCCACTGACCGCTTTGTTTACTCCTTTTTCCTCCCCCCAGTTGCTTATCTTTTTTTTTAGGATAAAAGTTTTTATACTTAGAGCCGTAGTTTATTCAAAGCTGTGCCATATTTCTGTGCTTAGTTCTATTTTATTAACACAAAAGTTACGTTTTATGCTCATCCACATTGGTCACTCTCTGTAAAGATTATTTACATTTTTCCCCAAAGAAGGCTCTGTTGATTCTGATCTACAAAGTTTTGATCTGCACTAACAGAAGCCATATCACATGCAGTATGAGTGGCTGTAATAATCATGTACTAATCATGACGCTTATATTTTAGAGCAAGTTGTGCTTGTTTTCAATATAAAAAAAAAAAAAATCAATATTTAGTTCATGTCAGGAAAAAGCTGTATTATCTTTTAAAGTTTTAACAGAAAGAAACAGACTTAAGCACAACTTTTTCCTCATGGCTATGACGGAAACTGCTGTCAGAACACAGAAACTACCTCAGCTCAATAAACTGACTACTGCACAGTCATGATGTTTACCAGACAACATACATACTGTACGGCCAAGTTTCCTTATATCCTGTACACTGACAGTAAAGTTTTTTGTAGAGGATGTTTATTAGAGCAGCAGCAAGCTTGCAGTTACACAGAGACCCAAATAAAAAAAAAAAAATGTTGATTTCCCTGTCCCCAGCCTGTGACCAATTACAAAAATTGGATGATTATTTTCTTCGTCACCTTCATACTGCTGAGCTTAATTCTGCTGAACATGTTCACCGGAGTGATGGTGGAGAGCTACAGCAGATGTCAGCGCGGACGTCATCAGTTGGACGACATGGAAATGTGTAAGACAATTAACTCACTGGTTTACCTATAATAAGAGACTTAGACAGACTTTATTTTGTTATTTTGTACACACAAGTGTAAACAAAAAGGCATTTCGTTAAGTACAGCTCTCCAGACTATTTCATATTTTTAAAGTGCAGCCTTGATAAGTTTAGCAGCAGTGATAAAAACATTGTGATGAAATACAGTAATATAAACGTATGACTGTATAGTTACAGTTCTAACATTCTGGGGGTTTTTTATAACCCATTTTACATAACATAAAAACATTAAATAAAAACAATGTTTTTTCTTTAGAATCTCCAAAACCTTCATCACAGATTTTTTTAATGCACGTAGCATTGTACATTTTTTGTTTGTGCAAATTAACACAACCTAAACAAAAATAATACAGTTTGAACCTTGCTTTGATTACAGATAAGTCTTTGTTTGTAATTTAATTTAATTTTATCCTACAGCTGTTCTGTGAAACCCTCGGAGGTTTGTTAGAGACAATTAGTGAACACTCAGGATTGTCAAGTTTATTTCAAAACATTTAAGACATTCCAGTGGGATATTAAATTAGATAAAGAATGGGAAACAGCAGACAGGTAAGGGAGAAGGTTGTAGAGAAAGTTATAAAGCAGAATTGTTTTCTTTGAACCCTGTCCAATTCTTCATAAAGAGCAGGGCCCCAAAAATGACAATGCCACAGATTGGGAACCACCATAAAATAAACATTCTCTTGATTATTTTACTGTAGATGTATTTGCACATGTACATAAAGTAATTGCATGAATGCGAAAATATTTTTTATGTAATGATGTAATTCATAATTTGAAATTTGTTATGTCTTTAATTTAACATTGTATTATTTCAGTGTGAATGTTATTGATTAATGTTATATGTAATATTTTAATCATATTTTAAATAATTAAGTGTTACATTTACTTATTCATGAGACAATTAGGTTTAGGTATTTCATCAGATATTTTGGGCTTCCACATAATCAATTCAGTTCAATTCAGTTTATTTATACAGTGCCAATTCACAACACATGTAATCTCCAGGCACTTTACAGAAACAATTCAACCAGATCATGCAGTCAAATTGATTAAAGTTTTTCTATCTAAGGAAAACCAGTTGATTGCATTGACTCGAAGGTAATCCCTCATCACAGAGGGATCACATCTCAAACATAGTGAAAATCATCTTAAGAATCTTTAAAATACATTTTTGAACTCAGTCCAGGTTAATAAACCTCACGTAGAGGAACAGATATTCAAAAGACTATTTTAAAAACAAAAACTTATAATTTGTCATAAATATCTTCTTGCAGAAATTAAATTTTAGAACAGTTTAATATACAAAAAAAATTTTTCATCACCTATGTCCAAAAAGAGG
>NW_015150758.1:873389-874989 GCF_000732505.1 Cyprinodon variegatus
GGTATCGGTGCCCTATTTGTTGGTACTCGCCGATACCGATACCACCATTTTAGGGCAGTATTGGGGCCCCGTCCGATACTGGTATTGGTATCGGTGCAACACTAGTTCCTGGACCGGCTGTTAAAATCCAGGTCTCCACCAATCTGGTGGCCCGGGTTAAGTGGCTAGCAGAGCTATTAATTATCAATAAAGAACCTTTTATATCTGTTTATTCGCACTATTACAAAAAGGGGGGTGGATCTAACCTGAGTGATAAATCCTCCGCTATATGAACGACTAGAACCACTACAAGTTAACCAATGATGTCTTTATTCTAATAATTCAGGATTACAGAAAAGCTAAAATCTATGCAAACACTACACGCTACTAGAAAAATAAACACGAGGTAGATTAAATGACTAGTTTAACGAAATCAAAAATAAAGAATAAAACAAAATAGAAAACAAAGGAATAAAAACCATAAGAGTCCGTTTACTGGCTTCTGAGATTGTCCAAAATATGCCAGATATCAATACATTCACTAATGTCCGTTAGCAGCAGGTATGATGATAACAGTGTAATTAATCATGTAAAATTAATACATCCAGACTAGACTGTCACAGTAGACTGTATATTTCAATTCAGTTTATTTTTAAAGAGCCAATTCACCACATATGTCATCTCAAGGCACTTTACAGTTCACCAGATCATACAATCAAATTGATTCAAATTTGTCAATCCAAAGAAAACCGGTTGTTTGCATCGACTCATTGACTCAAGTACAATCCCTCACAATAAGCATGCTTGTAGCGACAGTGGAGAGGGAAAAAAAATCCCTTTTAACAGGAAGGCTCTAGCAGAACTAGGCTCAGTGTGAGCGGCCATCTGCCGAGGGGAATTAGGGTTAAGGGAGACAGAAGCAGACAGTCCAGGAAACAACCAGGCAGACGAGGTCCGAGCCAGCTCCCATGTCAGAGGATGAAGAGAGCACATCTAGCCAGTCACTGTCAGAGAAACAGCACTACACTGGAAAACAGGCCAATCTCCAACGTCTATAAGCAAAGGTGTTGATGGCAGCAACACAGATTATACTTTTTATCCAGGATGGTGTCACAGCCAAATAGGAACAGACAAGGCGAAACTACTGTGAGAAAAAGCAGAGAGAGCATAACGTTAGCGATTGAACTAAAGGATTCTGCAGAGTGGGGGAATACAGAGCCACCGATAATGGCTTTTAACACTTGTTACACACATGTTCAAATATGAGTGGACCTACTTAAAGTTGATTTAACCAACTCACAGCAGCCTTTATAAATCTGAAAACTAAGTTTCCAACCTCGGACAGAGATTTTTATGGAAAGCCAATAGAAGTTTGGGGCTTGCAAGGCACAGACACGTCATACCCAGCATCATTTCTGCCAGTTGAGCGCATTGCTAGAAGATGTGTGGTTAATGCATCCTTTGTGCATTTAAGTAAGACCAAAGAAAAGGTCACTGTAGTCATGCCACTATGCACAGTAGTTGAGCTCTAGGAGACTGTGATCTCTGCAGACCCCTCATTCTGATTCTAATGTTGTTTGCATGGAATGCACATTTTACCTTGCTGATTCTGATTCACATT
>NW_015150758.1:875428-878225 GCF_000732505.1 Cyprinodon variegatus
ACGATCTACAGTGCCGCATAGTGATGAAAATCATACTTTTCATGCAGTGAGATTGGGAGATATGGTGTCACACTTATTTAAAAACTGAAAGCAATGCAGATGGATGCATCTATTGTGTCCTGGGTTGTGGATGATCTAGATGGCACATCATAGTATGTCCGCCTGCAGTTAAAAAAGATGACGAGCAAAATAAATATACTTGCATGCCGGTAAACTACCTCTGCGCATGGTTTATCTACCACTGCACAACAAAATCACACGTGAAAGAAACTGGGGCTCCAAGAGGGGTGCTCTCGCGCACACATTTGATTATTCAGCAGCCAAGCTCTCGAAAGCGCCTCTGCCCTCGGAGGGATTTTCTCCCCGCAAGAAGGAAAATGTGTTTTTACAAGTTAGGCAGAGACAAATCTCTTCTGTAAGCCACATACTGAATGGGCCTTACAGACACGATCACACGGGAAGTAGAGTCAGTAAGCCTTTGACTGAAAGCTTGTCAATCATAAGTGAAGACGAAGGCTGGAGGCGGGACAGTGGGGGAAGCTTCTCAAAT
The DNA here is from genome assembly GCF_000732505.1 of Cyprinodon variegatus. Lineage (NCBI taxonomy): Eukaryota > Metazoa > Chordata > Actinopteri > Cyprinodontiformes > Cyprinodontidae > Cyprinodon > Cyprinodon variegatus. The sequence goes on from NW_015150758.1 coordinate 875,979, forward strand.
GTTTGCGGTACATGGGGTAAGTGGTAAGCGGTAACCAAATAATAAAAAATAAAATAAAATGACCCAAAATAATTTATTGTAATCCTTATGTGTGCTCCCTGTTAGCACATTCAAAGAAGAATCAATTAACTAAAAGTTATTGATTTCTGGTTAAGCAAATCCTTCCCTCACCTTGAGATGAGATCTGTTGTGAATTGGCACGATATAAATAAACTGAATTGAATTCGAATAATTTCTTTACCCCTTGGATTTGCTCGATGAATTGGTTTGACAACATTCCAGTTGCTCTAAATGTCAGGACTCTAGTTTTTGTGTTTGTCTATTTGTCTTGTCTTTGTGTTGTTCTCCCTTCAGCCACCAGGAGGCGCCTGGTTCCGGTCCGCCTCCTCACACACCTGCGGACGGTTACCTCATCACTAGACTGCTCTTAAGCTGCTGGTTGCCACTACCTCGATGCCAGAGTGTTTGCCAGTTTGGGGTACTCTAGCCAAGGTTTGTTATACTGAGTCTAATCTGAGTTTTTGTATTGCGAGTTTTTGTACTCTAGCAAAGCTGAGATCTCATTGAGTTTGACTGAGTGTTTGTCTCCCTGAGATTCAACCTTGTTTTTGTCTTTGCCTTTCGGCAGGAAGCCTTCCTGCAAACTGGACCTTTTCGGACCGCCTCTCCCAAGAGGGATCAACTGAGCCTTAAACTGAGCAACGGATTCCAAACAGGAGGTTTGGCTCCAGCCACCTTTGAGATCGTTGAGATCACTCACTGAGTAAGGAAATCATCTTCACCACGACCCGTTCAAATACCACAGGAAAACTGAGTGGCAGCCAGCGTCTGCATCAATCTTCACCGTCCGAGTTCTGGGTAAATCCTGTTCCACCCTCCACCGAATCAGACAAACTCTGGAAGACCAACACACAGATTGGAGTCAAGGATTCTCCACTTCTCTGGAAACATGAGTCGCAACAAATCCTCTCCTTCAAGATCAACAAATATTATATCCCACTGAGCCTGAATCTAACAGTCTGTCTTCCCTCATCTTTATGTTCCTGCTGAGCAGAGTTCGGAGGAACTCTGCACCGAGCTCAAATCATTTCAACAAATCCCCTTGAACTTTTACTCTCTATCTCTCTGTTTGGCTTCACTGCATGTGTGTCCGAGCCTTAGATAAAATCATGACGCTAAATTAGTTAATTTGATCACATGATTTTCAACCACATTTTCCTTACTCTTTTGTTTAATTCAGTTTAAGTAGTTTTAGACAAGAGTTTTAAGTGAAATATATTGGACTCCGAGCTGAATGTTTTTTGTTAATAAACTCTTACACATTAATTTTGAATCGCAGTGGTGAATTTATTCCATATATATACAGAATTATCTGTTTGTCCATGATTTGAGCTTGAAATGAAACATAAAAGATACCAGCAACTGAGGACTTTTTTGGAAAGCCCTATTTTGAAGATATACATGATATTCCTCAAATGTGAAAAATTCAGATGCAATTCAGGTACCATTACTGGATGAACCGATTCATCCGGGTGTGTCTGGCCATGGTAACTTAGATAAGGCACACTTGGATTAATCTGTTCATCCAGGAGAAAAAGACAGGAAACAAAAGAGCTGTCTTAAGTTGAGAAATAGTTTGAGTTGTGCATAGAGCACAATCGGTCAATTTCAACATTTCAAGGACAACAATCCCCAAAGCTGAGCAAAACAGCCCCTGCATTATTTGCACAGATTATCAGGATAATGTTAATTAAAGAATTGTAATGCAATTTTAGAAAAAATAAAGAGATAAACGATATCATTGTTTACACATTTATTTAACAGGGAATTGTAATACCATTGAGCTTTAGAATATCCAAAATAGCAATAACCAAATCAAACAAAATTTATTTAAAAAAATCACATCAAAAAATCTCATTGCGAACCCTTTAAAACAATTACAGGAGCAATTAAATCCATGAAAGGAGTTTATACAGAATGAAGTGGAAGCTTCACTGTAACTTTACAAATCAAATAACGTGATAAATATCACATACATTACAATAAATTATTGCATTCATCTGTTTATACCCACGGCAAAAGGGAGGGGTGATGGAGCAAAAGGCAATACTCTGGAAAGGGTACCAGTCCATCACATTGCATTGCAAAAACACGGAACGAACAACGTTGCACACACAACCCTCAATTGAAGGCAGTGGTAGAGATACCGAATAACCAAACATTCATGTGTTTAGGCTGTATAAGGAA
>NW_015150758.1:878536-881841 GCF_000732505.1 Cyprinodon variegatus
GTGTGGTGCATCAATATTAGGATGATCTTTTTATTAGCTGTAGAAATAAAAATAAGGTAATGAGATGAACTCTTAGATTTGCAATGTAATACAAATAATCTGTCAGCTTAGCCAAAATACAACATAACTATGTCTGCATCTGACTGGCAGACTAAATTAGGTAGAACAAAGTGAATGATAGTCAGTCTGTAATAGTTTTGGTCTTACATTTTAAATGGTAAATAGAATAAATCCATATCAGGGCTTTTCAAGCGATTGTGCAGGTTTACAAACAAGTTTAGGCTATGTCCTTGTCATGACTGAGAACAAAAGGACCAAGTACCCGAGGCAAGACAGATCAGAACAGGAAGAGGCAGACTCAGAGATCCAGGAGTCCAAAGCCAGGTCAGGTAAACAGATCAGAACAGGAACAGGCAGGCTCAGTGGTTGAGAGGGAGACCAGGGTATGGGAAACACTAAGGCTGGCTAAAATCACTCTCGTCACAGGCTGTAGAGCAATAATCTGGCACTGATGACTGATGCAAGCAGCTTAAATAGAAGCAGGAGCAGGTGGATCAGATGGGAGGTAATGTGAAACTCATTACCTCCCCTCTGACTGGAGGGGGCAGAATTGGACAGGAGAATGAATGAGTAATTAAGCCAGTCATCAGTGCCAATATCATGACAGTACCCTTCCATCTGAGTCAGACAAAAGAAATTATCTTGTAATAACGATAAGGGGAATAGATTATAATAATTGAAAAATATATATTTTAAAAAATGTCCCTTTATAGTTTAAACCATCTAGGAATTAGCTTTTATTTTCACTGAGTTTGGTTTTAGCTTTTAACTCAGCTGTTAGGGAAACATTGACGGGCCCTTTCTTACCCCGATTTAATTCAGAGGGAAAAAGAACAACATCACAATGAAGGAACTTGAAAACCAAAACAGCCTTTTCATTATACCGAGCTTTTACTATTCTGTACTTATTTTGTCCTGTATAATGTCCTCATACACCACTGCCATTCACCTGTTTCTTGTATAATTATTATATGAAGCTAAAATAAAGAAAAAATATATACATAAGAAAATAAAATTCAGAGTGCAAATTGTGAGAAGACTCTTTTGAACACTATGGCATTATGAGCAATACAGGTTTTAACAGGCATATATAAATATGCCAGATCCTACAACAGTGTGTTGGCTTGTGACCTGCAGGAGTGTGGCCCTTTGGCTGAACACCATATAGAAGGAGGACTTACGCCATCAAAGATTAATTATCACTTGGATTTCTGTTGATATTCATTGCATTATGAAAATCAGGCTGTTACATATACAAGTTTTATATATATACAGTATATATATATATATATATATATTAAAAATAGACAAGGTGTCTGCCTCACAGACTAAAACTGGTAGTTGGTTTCACAGGAAAAGAGCCTGATAACTAAGGCTACGTTCACACTGCAGCCTGAAGTGACCCAAATCCGATTTTTTGGCCCATATGCGACCTGTACCTGATCTTTTCATGGCTGTCTGAACAACACAGATCCAACTTTTTCCAATACGACCCAGGACACTTGGCTATGGGGTTCTGAATCTGACACGAATCTGATCTTTTCAAATGTGACCTTTGTCTGAATGGCCAGGTCACAATTATCCGACCTGAAGGTCATTAATACCCGACAAAGGTCAGGTATTATTGAAGTCGGTTGCTATGCTAATGAGGTTGGTTGCTATGAAGAAGCGGCAAGAAAAACAACAACCATGGCAAACAATGATGCGGAGAGCAGTATTTATGTTTAACCATCTTGAAAAGATTGTGTTTGCATGGTTGGGAAAGATCGCTAGATGTGCTCTGGCACTGCCATCCATGTTTACTTCCGTAAAGACAGTGCATGCTGGCCTGTGATGTCATTGCGTCCTCTACTGCGCATGCGGAAAACTCCCGTTCTATGACTGCAGTTAACACAGGTGATCACATATAAGTCACATATATTTGGAAATGTGAACAGCAACGCAAAAAAAATCTGATTTCACAAGAAAATCAGAATTGAGCATCAAGGCCTACAGTGTGAACGTGGCCTAAAAGACCTGCCTCCCATTCTTCTTTTAGAAATTCTAGGAATCACTAGTAAACCTGCAGATTGAGAGGGTAGTACTCTGTTAGGAACTTAAGGAACAATCATATCTCTCATATAAGGTTGAGCCTTGCCATTTAAGGATTTTTGTGTGAGAAGGAGGATTTTAAATTCTATTCTTGATTTAACAGGAAGCCAATGAAGAGACAGGAGGATAAGTATATATCAGATATTCACTCTCCTCTTAAATTTTATAAGAACTCTGGCTGCAGCATTTTGGATTTTTTAACTATAGTTTGTGGACTTCCTGATAGTAAAGAATTACAATTGTCCAGCCTTGAAGTAACAAATGCATGGACGAGTTTCAAAGCAGCACCCCTGGACAGAATATTTATAATTATATTTATAATTTTTTGTAATATTGAGCAGACAAGAGAAGGAAATTTTAGTAACCTCTTTGATAGGGTTTTAAATGACAGGTCCTAATCAAAAATTATTTTTTTTAACTTTATTATCTGAGATCAATTTAATCCCATCAAATAAAGTGACTACCTAATCTGCTTTTTTTTTTTTCAAGGACTCTGGTCCAGAACTGGATCTAACATACAAGTTGAAGGCTTGGATGAAGACAATAGTTTTGCTAACTCTGAAAGTTTAACTGGATCAAAGCAGTCTTAACCTGGTTCAGGTTCTATGCCTACCTCAGATGCTGCCTCACCTTCCAGAGAAACAAAAATCACAATTAGAGGAGTGCTAATGATCTTATTTTTAATAATCAATCTTATTTATAAAGAATCCTATAAAATCATTACTGCTAAGAGCAGGTGGGATGGACGGTTCAACAGAGCTATGGCTCTGGGTGAGTTTGGCAACTGTATTAAAAAGAAATCTAGGATTATTCTTATTCTCCTCTATTAATGAGGAGAAGTATGCTGCTCTTGCTTTACAAAGGGTCCTCTTATACACCAATAAACTGTTTTTCCAGACTACGTAGGATTCCCATAGGCATGTAGAATCCAATTTTCTCTCAAGTTTCCTAGCCTTTAGCTTCAGAGTGCACAGCTCTGCAATAAACCAGGGAGCCAATTTTCTATTTTTAACACTTTTCCTTTGTCAAAGGGGCTACATTTTTTAAGGCAGTATGCAGATAACTAGGAACCCCATTAACAAACCTGTGAAGGGGAATAAACAGAAATTTTGCCCCCTGTAACACTGCTCAGTGACGCATATGAGAGAGAAATT
>NW_015150758.1:882973-891797 GCF_000732505.1 Cyprinodon variegatus
ATTTCCTCACTTTCTAAAAAAAACCCGGGACGCCCGGGACAGGACGTGAAATACGGATATGTCCCGGGAAATACGGACGTTTGGTCACCCTACATTATTGTATTAAAAAGTCCAACTAACCAGATTCAATTATATTTTAGTGTTGAATTTTTATCTGCTTTCAAGTCCTCTTCACTCAAGTGGGATGTGACTAGTACAACTGTGATTGGGATGCAGTTTGTGTAAAACGTCACTCATGTGTAAGTTCTGCATTTAGGCATGCAGCAATCAATTTCCATGCTATTTGGGGTCTTATTCATGCCAATGTGTTTGACTTTTCACTGAGTCTTGTTTTTCTCTTTGTATTTCTATAAGATCAGTTTTTGTTCCTCATAGAAGAAATTTGGCACTCTCCCTTCTGCACTCATGATTGCCTGTTAACTTGAAACTGTCACTTTATATGTGCACATTCACAGATTCATGATTAGTTCAAGCTAGATTGAGTTAGAGATTTGATAACCAGCTTTGTGGTACCTCTGATCCTGATTGCCATTGATTAAACTGGATAGGTTGGGACGTTGCGCTCACTTCGTGGCACGGGCCTGGGATGCAACATAACCTCCTTGGGAGAGGTAATTACTGTAAACAGGGTTGTAACTACGGGGATTTCTTCATCAAGATGTTTTTGCTGATGCTGATGTTGTTTTAAAAAATATAACGAGGAGGATACTCAGAGTTAGTTTAAACATTTTTTTTTTTAATTTGTCAAGCTTTATTACTTACAGGACATGTATTGCATGGCTGCCCCCACATCTGAGCCAACACGGGAGGTGATTGGACAAAAAACAATGACGTACTGTCCATCCTGGATGGTACCCACTAGATTAACCTTCCTTTTTACTTGGTCCATCAGAGCTACATCAGCACCATGGGTTTCCCCCGTAGTGATTGTCTCGACTTTAACTGTTGGTATTTAATGTAATATAAATTAGAAAAATCATGAACAGAGCAAAACAAATCAGAACAAGATCCTTAATTATAATTATATACTACATAAGTATATATGTAAATATATGACTCACTTGAACGAAAGGCCATCTTGTGGTTTCCTTCAGAAACAAAGAAGAACAGCATCAAGACCTTTTTTTTTAAATCAATATTATAATTTTTGAATAGTTGCAATGCCTTTCTGGTATTGGTCTTTCATAAGTATTCAATAAATTGTAACATTAATAAAAACATTTATTTTACGAAAACTTTATTCTCCATAGTATTCAGGTCAGACAATTTCACAAGCACATAGCAATTAAGACGACATGGGTCCTTTAGCAGTGTGCAGGTGCCCTTTCCTGTTCTTTTTTTTTTTTTTTTTTTTTTACTCAGCTTTCCAAGACATGTTTGGATGAAGCAAAAAGAGCAACCAGCTTTTCAAGCAATACAATCTTATGACTTAACCTCTTTTAAGGTCAAGTCACAGGTCTTCCAAATTGTTTTTAAGGCAATACCATATCCTTACTGTATTTAAAATAACTTTATGATTGTGTTCTGAAATACATAATTTAAGAATTGCATAAGCTGAAAGATGTAATCAAAATCTATTTGAATAAATATTATAGCCAAATACTTAGTAATATCTGTGACATAGATCCATAATATATATCTTTAGAATTTTTTGTAAAACGTTTTGAAAAAAAAAATCAGTTCTTGATAATCTTGTTTAACACACTGAACCAACCCAACAAAAATCTTTCATTTAAAAATTAACAAGTAACTCACACAGAGAGATCTTAAAATGATAAATGTTAAGTTAACAAAAGCTTTGCCTTTAACAATATGAGCCGTTTTTGGTATTCTATACAACCCACTGTTACCTAACAAGAATAAAATAATTAAAAAGACTAACTCCTACCTTTGCTGTATAAAAGTTTCAGCCGGAGGACTGCTAAAAGCTCAGACTGTGAGTGAAATTGCTCATGAACAATGAAATCATACTTTTTTTTCACTTTCACTTTAAGCCTCAAATAAGTCACATGGTTTACAAGAAAAGTCACAAGCGATGATACAGTTTTCTTTCAAGTCATGAAGAGAAACAAAAAGTAAAAAGAATGATAAGGAATATAAATGATTAGATCAAGTCTACTATCATAAAAAAAATGAAAAAATATGATAGATGACTTAGTGTTGTAGTCATAAACCTTTGATGATTTCTCAGTTCTAGTCTTTAGAACTGAAAGTTATCTATATAGATAAATCCTGATAAGTGTTTCCAATAGAGGCATAAACTACTTACAGAGCAAAATCTACTCAACATATACATGTTATTTTAACATATTTTAAATCTTTTCAAGTTCAAATGTTCTTTTGACTGTTTTTGACAAGGAAGGGGAGAATATGTTCTTTCTACGGTATATCAAATTCAGTAACAAGAGGACTTGAAGAGCTTCCTGTGAATGAAAAATAAGAAAGTAAAAGACAAGAAAATACAATAGATTCATGGTAAAGAAACGTTATATTAGACAAAAACTACCTTATTTGTTGGAACTTAATGTCAGAACTTAGTGGTACCAACGCTATTATGAAAATGAAGCAGAATTTACTACATTGTTATTTTACGCCTCAAGGTTGTGAACAAAACTAACATATCTAGAAGCCGTACTGATTTTACCTACCTGGACAAATCTAGTTTCATCTTCGGGAAAAAAAATAACAGTTTGTGGGTTTGGTGTGCTGTTGGTAAAAGGTAAATTTAACTTTTTGAAGTATGGTTACAAGTTCAAGTTTGGATCCTTTACCATAACACATTCTTTAGTAAGTTGGTAAATTTGACCAAGACTTTATGTTTTCTTTCATTCATCTTTAAGTCTTATTCTCATTTTCTCTTTCTACACAGCAATAGAGCAAAAAAGTTCACCTCATGATTATGTAGTTCAGAGGTTAGTGCGTAAGTTCAAGAAACACACACCAAGGCTTTTTATCATTCATTCAAACTTTAATAATTACTTTTTAAAAAGGACACATAAAAAGTTTACAGTGGCTATAGGCAAACATCTAACTCATGGTTACCAACATGTTGAGGAGACAGGATATCTTTCGTTTTTAGAGATCCGTAATTGATTTTTAAAATCCCACAAAATAAGCAATTTTTCATGATGGGTTTCAAATGTTTATCCCACATGCAGAAACAACTCAGAGGCAGGGAATAATTTGAACAGTTTATTGAATGTGCTGAACTCAGAGAGACAAAACATAGGGTTTCTCAGCTTGGGTGTCATGATTTTACTAAGGTTTAGACCCACATGCAGAAGACCAAACAGGGAGACCAGGGAAAAGGTTTAACAGGTTTTATTGAAGAGATAATTCAGAGAGAAGTTTTGCTCTGAACACTGCTCAACCGGAACTGAAAAGTGAGGGGAAGACACAGCGGTTAGTTCAGGCTCAGTGGGAAATCAAATCCTCTTCTCCCATCACTGGAGAAGAGGATTTGGTTGATGGCTCACTTTTCCAGAGAAGTTGTTGAATCTTTGACTCCAGTCTGTATGCTGTAGTTCCAGTGTTTGTCTGATTTGGTGGAGGGTTTACCCAGAATGTGGTTGTTAATAGGTGAACGGAGATAACTGACTGCTACTCAGATTTCCTGCGGTACTTGAACGGGTCGTAGTGGAGATTAACGCCTTTCTCAGTGCGAAGCTCAAACAATCTCTTGGGGAAAGTGGATCCAAACCTCCCGCTTGTACCCCAGCTCAGTTGATCCTTACAGGGAAAGGAGGTCCGAAAAATCCAGTTAGCAGGATGACTTCCTGCCGAGAGGCAAAAGACAAACAATGTTAAAACCCAGGTTGACAAGAACTCAGTTTGACTCAGCTAAACTCAGCTTGGCTAGAGTACCCAAAACTGGCAAACACTCTGGCATCAAGGTAGTGGCAATCAGCAGCTTAAGAACACTCCGTTAAGGAAGTAACCACCAGCAGGTGTGTTAGGAGGCAGACCAGAATCAGGCGCCTCCTTGTGGAGGAAGGGAGACAAACACAGAAAACACAAACAATCCAGCGGTTATATGAACCGGAACCGGAAACTCTACGGTGAGATCAGAGTGGTGAGTTCATGGCCAAAGCAGAAGAATAGCTGAAACGGACTCACTGTAATAGTTTGTGGTAGCTCATTCGATCCTGTTTGTGGGGGAGTTTGTCCAGGTATGGAGATAACTTTGCTGGAGGGCAGACAGGCAGACTTATAGTGGTCCAGAGGAGCAGCGGAGCGGACTGTCACAAGCTTTCTTGTGGAGGTCTGTGAACTGATCAGGTGAATGTTTCCCTTCTTTCTCAGTGAGACGAATAGATTCCTTCAAAGGCTTGAAGGACCAGGCTTATCCAGTGGATCAGGTGATATCCTGCCGCAGATCATAGAAAGGAAACCAAAGTTTAGGACCAGAGGACTCATAGAGACGTAAACTCAAAGATTAGACTCAGCTAAACTCAGAGAGGCTAGAACACCCAATACTGGTAAACACTCTGGCGAGGAGATGGTGATAGTCTGCTGCTCATATACTTCTCAGATGATAATCACCAATGAGCTGCAGGTGAGGGTATTGAAAACAGGAAGAGGCACTCCAGGCCAACAGAGAAACAAAGGCACCATCTGGTGGATGCACAGAGACACTGAAAAAAGAACACAAAAACAACCCCCACAAACTGGAACCTTAACACAATTTATCAAGCCAACGTTATTTTCATAAACATAGAAATTTCCCATTGTACACAGACATTAATAACTGTGACGTTGTTTAAAATAAAAATTGTTTTTAAGGAATTTGGCACAAGCCTTGGTGAAATTTCATTTTGTTGGCATGAGAGGATGCCTACACACACTGTGTGCCAGTGTGTTTTACTCCCATCACTGGTTGTCCAAGCTCCAAAGTTGGAAATGGGTAGTGGCGGCCTAGTGGTTAGGGGACAGAGCCTTGAATCCTAAGGTACTGAAGTTCCAGCTCCATTCCCACAGACTGCCACTCTGGGTCACTGAGCAAGACCCTTAAGGCTGATTTATATTCAGAAACTACACAGTGCTGCAGACAGGAGGCCTTCTATTGGTCAAATCTACATCCGTTCTAAAATACACATATTTCCTGTTTGGTACCTTACCGGCTTGTTTTGTTTGTATGACCACCACTGTGGAAAACGACTTGTGAAGTAGGGCCAGCTAGAAGAGCAAAGTGCGCAAGAATGCTGGCACCCTTTTTCCACCTGGATCACCGCTCTTTTTTTGCCCTAATGTCCCTCCGTTGTCACACAAACTGGCCCCCACTTCCTTACCGCCTCTAGAGCCACAGCTAGTTTGTGATTGTCCCTCTTACTTTGTGGCATGGAATAACATAGTGCAGACCATGCTTCAGTATTGGGCATAAATCAAAAATATCTGCAACAAGCTCACTGCGACACACTGCTACAGGAAGTATAACCAGTCCTTTAACCCCACACTGCACCCAACGATGGCAGCCCACTGCTCCCTAAGGGGATGGGTTAAATGCAGGGGTAAATTTATCCAATGTATGATCAATAAATTAAATAATAACAATAATAATAATAATAAAAGTTATTATTATTATTATATGCAGATAAGACTTATTTCTAAGTGAATGTGTATTTCAATCTGGAAAACTCACACAAAGGGAAAAGACAATTAGGAGAAATTTATTGATACAATGTCGTGGGAAAAAAGTATTCAACTATTCATCCTAGTTAAATAAACGGAGATCGATGGATTTCACTCAATCGGCACATTTATTAATATCTTTGCAAAGAGAAAACAGTCATCATGAAGCCCTTATGGCACAACATTCTGCTCTGTTTTGATCTGGGCAGGGTTCGTCCCCCCTTACTTACAACAATGGAAAGCAGTCAGAGTCATAACAAATTACACACACTTTGGTTAACAGTAACATGTTATGAATAAACCTTGAGAAAGAACCTGATTTGTTATGGGAAGAAGCAATGTCTGGTCTACAAACACCAGCCTGGAGGGAAATGTGTGACCTTGAGAGAGAAACAGACTGAGTGAAAACTTTTATAGTGAGTAAATATGAATATTAATATATACTAGAAAAAAGATAAAAATTTTCCGACAACAGTCCACCCTTTCGATTATAAAAGGATATTATCCTTGTGTAATCGATATTATAAAAAAATGGAAAATTTATGAATATAAGGAAACTAAGAAACTAAAATTGTGAGTATATGTAAAGAAAGCTAAAAACTACAAATCTAAAATAAAAATAAAATCTAAACTAAAAAACTAAACTAAAATAAAATAATTAAAATAAATCAAAAATCCACAACTGCATTAAGTCGGTGGACACTGTTAAATGATTATAATAGATGGAAAAATTATGGAAAAGATTATGATAGCTAAAATATGTTTCCAATAAAAAGAGCCCTGGAATCCCACCTTAGTTGGCAAAAATATTTACTGTTTTTCCCCATTATGATACTATTATGGTAAAATATCTATTTGCTGAAAATGTAAATTTTTAGTTCTTATCATTATCAGTTACCCTTTTTGTTTCCCTGGAAAGAGAAAAGTTCAAATCAGTCAAAACAATAGACCCCTTCATGTCTACAAACTGTAAATCAAATTATTAATCTGAGTTTCATTAAAAGTAAAAAAAGATCAATCTCTATGCAAAATGTTAAAATCATAACACAAAGTTGTTTCACGCAGATGACGAGTTCAGCTCTTCAGAATCAGGGTCAGTCAAAGCACACATTGAAAAGTTGGAGGATTTAATCTCAGCGCTCCTCTTTCCCAATGGAGGCTGAGATGACCCGATCATCAGGGTTCATTCTCTAATCCAGAAATCTCTGCCAATACTTTCCATCAGCCATCAGGTGGTCATCTAACACTTCAACTTTCTTTTTATTATCAATAAAAGTAATATCAAACACTTAGATACTAAAAATGTTAATCTTTGATTAAAATGCAACACATCACAACACATTTCCCTTCTCAGTCATGTTGTATGATTAAAAAATCAAAAAGCCAAAGCTGATGTCAGACATCTTCAGGTGGGCGTCTTCATCTTTCTGTTGATGTTGGTCCCTTATACAGGCCACATTTTGAACGTTGTCTATAGAACAGCTGGTCCTCAACACATCAGGTGGACTACTGATGTGTTAATTAACCAATCAGAGGGGATTATTTTGCCCCTTTATTCTGATTTGTTGAAGCTTTTCCTGGTTCCTTCCAGATGAGCACAGATGAGCTCTGATCACTTTCTTTGATGTCTTTAAGCCACACCTCCTCCTGCTGAAGGATGGAAGGATGGCTGAGAAGGTCCTCCATCAGGGTCTCCAGGCACCTTGGTCCGTCTGTAAAGCCGTCTCTGACTAAGGGGAGAAAAAAAAGGTCTTGTAGGTCATTTTAATGTGTCACCTCTCAGTCCTAGTCTGGCCAGAGGTCAGTGGTCCGGTCCGTACTGTGGTCCAGGAAAGGGTCGACCCGTCATGAGCTCATGTGGAGAAAAACTGGGAGTCAAAGCTACCAACATGCTGAATTAAAAGAGCTGAGGGAAGGACAGATCAGATGTTATCTTACCCTTTCACAAACAATAGTAGATCAAAATAAGTTCATGTAACTTAAAGAACTTTAGATTAAAATTTGAACTTTGAACTTTGTCACAAATCATTGAATTATTCCATAATTTCAAACTTAGGCTACCCAGTAAATGTACTTCCTTATATTCTGTACCCTTATCACTTCTGCACCTGCAGAAATCCAAACAAACTTCTCCTCAGCAGAGGACTGTGTGTGTGTCAGTGGACTGGAGGGGTGGGGTGCAGCGCTGTAAACAAGGGGAGACTCTACAGCAGAGCCTTCTCTGCTGCTTCCACCAGACATGAAGTGTGTGGAAGAAGAAAAATGGGCTTCTCCATCCGATTTCAAGAACGATATTTCCAAAGCAAAGCAAATTCAAAGAACCAGAAACAAGAGTTTCATGAGGTGAAGAAACACTGAACCAGGGGTGCAAGAAGGTGAACCATCAACAAACATCAACAAAGCTGGTTTTTCCCAAACGCACATCAGACAGTCAGGCTGAGGTGTTCAAACTTCATTTAGAAGTCTAGCAGTCGTTTCTGTCCTCTGCTATTAATAATTACCTAAATAGATTATTTTCCTGTACAAGGTCATTTTATTCCCCTATTTATTTACTTTACTGGTTTAGTCATAATTTAGTATTTTATTTAGGTTGTTTATTTATTCTGCTCTCAATTATCAACCCAAAATCCACATGGACTGTTCCAGATGGAAAAATAAACAGCATCTATATGGATCCTTATTAGTTTAGCTTTGCTGTTTTTCTCTTGTTTAATCTTCTTTCCACCCTTTTCTTCATCAGAACAAATAACATATGTTCTGATGAAGAAAACCCATAAAGTTTCAGTCAATTTTAACCTCCAGATATATCTGAGTTATGGAGTCATTGAGAATAGATCATTTTAAAGACTCAACCATTCATCTTAATGTAGGAATTAAATCCTGTTATTTATATTCTCTATCATTGTAATCATTATTTTTATTATTAGATAATGTTATTATTATTGTTATTTCCAATTGAGTCATTTGAACACCGTATAATTATTAACCAATACTTATGTTAAATAAATTTGCATATTTATTCCAGATCAGCTTAAGATATATTTTTTTTCTTAAAGAATTGTCAATAATTTAAAGGCAAACCAACCAGCCTAATTTATTTTTATACAAGTTATTTGTGCTACACACATATAGATTTCTTTACCCTTAAGGTTTAATCTAAATCTTAAAGGAATAGTACACCCAAAACATGATTAGC
>NW_015150758.1:894723-895753 GCF_000732505.1 Cyprinodon variegatus
GTTCTAATTTGATCAAAAATTACACTAAAAGAATCATGGTTTAGTGAAAGCTAACCAGGCCGTACATTATCACTCTCATCAGACATTTCCCATAGATAAAGTCAGTCTGTCAGCAAGCATTTTCTTCATTGAAAGATGCAGAAAGGAATCTAATAAGAGAAACTTATCAAGCTTTTCTTGCATATTTGGAAGTCTATGGAAATAGAAAAGAAAAGAAAAGAAAAGAAAAGAAAAGAAAAGAAAAGAAAAGAAAAGAAAAGAAAATATATAATGGATCACAATACCCTTTACTGATTGCTGCCAACAGGTGGTTTCAGTCCTGGAGCTCCACCACCTCAGTCCAAAAAGGTCAGCCACTTCTCAAACAAAAAAAATAATTCAATAATTTAGCACCGGAGAGAAGGGAAGCCTTATGTTGGTGCACCTCCTCCTTTTTTCCCCCAAAAAAGAAATTCCCCAGTGTCTCTGTCCTCATGGTTTTTGCACACACACACATTGTGGAGCAGGTTGCAGCTCAGGTGAGCCACTAGGGTCAGGGGTTCAGAGCAGATGAAAATCCTTTTGTGTTGTTTTCCCCAGATTTTTAACTCATCATTTCCATCCGGTTGCTGTGTCGGTGTGTGTGCGTTGGGGGTGGGGGGGGAGATGAATAGTTGTAGCAGGCTGTCTTTCTCCGGCGGGCTGATGGGAGGGGGGGCATCTCCTCCAGGTCTGAATTCTACAAGGAGCGGCTCCGTTCAGGGAGTAAAAAAAAGAAAAACAAAACAATGATTAGTTTAAGGAAGAGTTTCAGTGTTTCAAATGAATAATAAAAATAATAAAATAAAATAAAATTGTTCATCTTTACCATATAAAAGAAGAAGCCTTTTCAGGAAGGAAATGTTGTCTCGTCAGTCGCCCCACTTCATCCTTCAGTCACTTTAAGTCACGTTCCCCTCTCGTCACAAACTTTTCTCATCTAATTTTCTCATATTTGCTTTTATCATCAACCTTACTTTTCTCTATTTAATTTTGTATGTTTTCTTTATTT
>NW_015150758.1:898331-902360 GCF_000732505.1 Cyprinodon variegatus
ACAGTGGAGAGGAAAAACTCCTCAGTGGGAAGAAACCTCTTGCAGAACCAGGCTCAACATGGCGGCCTTCCGACCGGGTTAGCTCGTAGGAGAATGTTACTGTGGCAACAGAAACTGAGGTTGAGTAAACTTTTTTGTGAAACTGAAAACTCAGAGTTTACCTGATTTCAGGCTCAGAAAATTTAAAGTTTACAGAAAACCTTCTTATTGAAAAACATCCCTGTTCTATAGGGCTTTTAAGCTTTGTTTCACTGTCACAAATCCACAAGATAAATAAAATGCAAATTACAAAGAGCAGAAAGCATGAGTGAAGGGAAAAAATACAGTTCACATAAAATGTTATGATTTTAAGCAACACTTTTTGTAAGCAAACATTTCAGGGCGCCCGGTATTACCGTAACTGGAAGCATAGATTGTGGTGCACACTTGTATATATTCAAGTCATTTAATATTTTCAAGCAACTTTTGGTCTGTCATGTATTGTTCTGTGAACAAATGCACGATTACTATGAGATAGGACAATAGATGAAAGTGTGTTCAAACTCAAATTATGATGAAACATTTACTCTGCACACATATGAAATAAATTCACAACAAATTCCAATTAGAATATTACAATTTGTTGACAACTTGTAACTTAATTCTTTACATTTTTAAGTTAAACTCTTGTCTAATTGGGTAAAACCTAAATAGACTAATACGCTACTATGTACACATTGGCAAAAAAGACAGATTAAAATAGCTAATAAAAATTCACAACAAAATTATGCAAATTATATCACACTTCATTATGGATTTTATGTTTTAGGAAAAAATGTTATCTTAAATAATTTTAAAGGATATTAAATGAGCATTATTAGAGCAAATTGTTCAAAACATTGCAAATTCAAAAAAATAGATATATTATTATAATATATACTAATAAATATTTTTGTAAAATATTTAAGAATGATTTTTCTATGTAGAACTCAGTTACTATTTAAATAAATGAGTCTTAATTCCATATGATTGTACTTGAGGGAATAAAAACAGGTAAGGAACCTTTAAACATACACATCTGTACTGAATCTCTCATAAAAATTTAAATCCCCTTCCACAGCAGTTATTGCAAGCTAGAGATGTCAAACTTCATTCCTTCATTCCTCCTTATATTAGATGCATCTATGCTTAAAAACACACAAATTAAATAATATGGTCATCAGTGGGACTCCTCAAAACATGACGGCGTACTGCGGAGGTAATTCAGCCTTTTGATTCAGGTGTTATACTTTAACAGAGACATATCAAAAAGTTGCAGGATATTGACTTGATTTTGACACCCATGCTTAACCTGTAGTCAGAGCTTGTTCCACCATCTCCGTCGACACTGTTAAACACAAAAGTGAATGAAACTAACACTAGCTGAGCCCCATTTGGTCAGGATATGATGACAAAAAATAAATTCTCTGTGCTAAAAGTGCTCTTTGCTTGCTAAATTTAGAGTTAATGTAGATTCTTCACAAAGAGTAAAAAGTGTGCTAGAAAAACTAAACAGAAATCTAAAATAAGTAAATACAGAAGATCAATTAATCAAATCAGTTTATTTATTTCTTTTTAGCATCAATTTACAGTATGTCATCTCAAGGCATTTTACAAATTCAAAATAATCAACACAGAATGGTTGTATGCATGGTTTATTTTAGTAGCTTCTTCTTTGCCTTTCAGCCTCTGTGTTTTTCTTTGTTTGCTTATTATGTGTGAACTGGCACCAAAAAAATGACAAGCAGTAAAATAATCAACACAACCACGATAAATCCAATAACAATCTTCCAATAAGGAAAACATTTTGAAACACGTTCAGTACGGTTTCTAAGAAACACCTGTGTCTGACTATCTACATCTGGGTATCCGAGTTGTCGATTCTGGGACAGTAATGTTTGAACCATTTCATCAATAGCCCTCGTGTTGTTATCACACTTCAGTAATCCTTGCATTGTCTCATGAAAGAGAACATGAACATCCAAGATCACATTGGGAAACACTTCAGACCACATTATCCCAGCTGTGGAGTAGCTTTCGTCTCGGGTGTGGTGCATCATAACCAGAATAACTTTTTGATTTTGTGCTGTAACAAGAAAAGAATGAAATTGCATTAAGGGAAGTTTTGGTATTCAAACTAAAACCATCCTATCTACATTGATTACGTACTTAAAGCTGAGTGGTTAGTGAATCATAAATATAAACAACTAAATGACCATCTATTAAAGCAGCTTATTCAAATCTAAAAACAAAAAACTATGGCAACATCACTTATACTCCATTACAAACTAAAAAGCAAATAGTAACCATGAAATATAAAATTTGTTTTGAAAATATTAGTACACTTTAAATGTACATTAATAATATCGATACACTATAGTAAGCCTGTTTTAAAATAAGGCACAGCCATTTACATTACTTCCATTTCCGACAATAGAGTTAAGCTCAATGCTGTAATAATTTGTTACACAAAATAAATGTAAATAATACAATAACACTTATTATACATGTAGTGGTCTATATACTCTCTCTATATATTTTTATCATTTTTAATATATAATATGAATTTATAGCTGTTGAATATTCTTGAACTTATTTTGAATTTACTTCGAAATTATTTTCTAATTTTTTTTTCATTTTTCTTTTTATAAAGGTTTTGTAGACCTTTTATGATCTTAGAATGATCATTATAGTTACTTTCTTATTCATTTTTTCAGAAAGTAGGTTTTCATCAAATAATATTATGAATATCCTTGCATATTAAGCTCACACCATCTTTGTAATTTATATTGGCTATAATATAATTTTTATTGATTGTCCCGGTTTTGGTTCTGTTCAGTTTTCTTTGTGTATTCAGCTTTCACTTTGATCCATGTTTTTCTAGTTTTATTGGTTTAATTCCTATTTAGTTGCGTTTTCTGGATATATTTTAGTTCTTAGGTTTTTCTTGCTTTTCCTCTGTTGCCCTCTTGTGTCATTCTCCTTTCCCCTAGCTCCTTCTAGAAGCCTCTGTTTACACCTGCTCCCAATGAGCTAATTAGTCCTGTCTTTTTTCAGTCTCGCATAAGTACTCTCCCTGTGCAGTTCCTCTGTGCTGGTTCCTCTTCTTTTCCCGGCTCTTCATGCATGTTGTTCCCTGATGTCTCCAAGGTTCTGTTTTTTTGTATTTATTATGTTGGATTTCTGGATTCCTGCCTCAGTTGCCTGTGAGTACTCCATTAAACTACAATAACTCACCTCTGCCTCCTCGCGTCTGCATTTGGGTCCTCAAAACCTCAACCAAACCCTGACATCAATATTAGGTTACATTCATTATGTTTTGTGTTACTTGCTCATTTTTAAATGCATTTAAGAAGTTTTACATCCTTATCATACAAAAACGGGCAAATCTTCCCTGAAGAGTAATTAAGCAATTGCATTGTTTTTTAATTTCATTTAAAAATATTAAAATAAATAACAGTAGCAAGGTGTGAAGTTTTTATAGGTTTTTTTTGGAGCTGAAATTGAGCTGTTGCCTTCTTTGACAAGGCCTACTTCTAAGTAAGGCCTAATGAAGTAAGCCAATAGAGTTAAAATTAAAAATATTTTTTACTTTGGTTAAATGAATGCCTCAATAAATCCATACTAGCACTTGTACCTGTCACCAGACTCATAGCTGCTTCTACATCTGACCCAACACGAGAGATGATAGGACAAAAAACAATGATGATGCAGCTTTCCGGGTAGTGTATAATATTCAGCTGTATCCTCTTCTTCAGTTCCCTCAGCAGTTCTTCATCAGCGCCAAATGTCTCCCCTGAAGTGATTGTGTAGACGTTCACTAAATTAAATACCAAAACACATGAGAGGAGAATTATGAGCAGAGCTGAAACATGAATAACAGCATCTTTTTATCAATGACGCTCACCTGCGGATTTCTGGACCATTTTGAAGTCTGAGGGAAGCAAAGCAGTATAATTATTATTATTTTTTTTATAATACAACTTTTCTGCAACTAAAACTGCAAAATCA
>NW_015150758.1:904718-913453 GCF_000732505.1 Cyprinodon variegatus
TTCATTTTTAAAATATCCAGCAATAACTTTAGGACCACTTCTTGTGGAGAAAGCATGAACCCATATCATTTGTCTGGAAAATGTATTGGTTGCCCTAGTAATACAGATACCAAATGGCTTCAGTTTATCATAGGACTTAACATGCAACAAGAAATTAGGTCCAGGATTCATATATATGAGTCGCATCAGCCTTCTTCTCCACCTTTGTTTCACACCCCTTGGGTCCAGAAATTCTAACAGACGTCTCACTATATTCTGAGTTACAACATGTCCCTGTTGAACACATTTAAGGTGGTGAAACTTATATCCATGCAGGCTCGTATAACTCTCCAGCTGTTCAAGGAGGAAGGCGGCCACATTTAGAGGATCTAATTGATATTTTCTTCTAACAAGTCCCAATCTTGGAAGGATTCTTCTTAATGTGCACATGCTAATACTGATCTCATCCACTGTGTACAGCAGCATCAGCATCTCTCTATGTCTTAGAATGAGCATAAAGTAAAACTTGATCAACTCCAGTAAACTTGCCATCGAACGACCTGAGGAGATGACATGCATGATTAAACCATGCCACGTTTACCCGGATAACCTTGTTATGATAGTTATTATTTTCCACCAAAAATTTACTTGGAGCACCAACTTCTGTTTTGTCTAAAATGAGTCTTGTGGACTAAAAGCATACTAGAGCCACCATCTGGATAAAGTTATCACATTTATACAATATAATTATATAGTTTATACAATATACTTATCAGATTTATACAATACAGGGACAGGTGGGCTCTCCTCATCCTCTACATGAAGTACAAGCGCTTCTATGCCTTGTTGACCTGTGAGGTGCTGTTCACAGTCCAGGTGAGGGTGTCTGTTATGTGCACCCCCAGGAATTTGGTGCTGCTAACCACCTTCGCAGTTTGCTATTGATGAGCAATGGAGCATGGTTAGGCCGGTTCTTCCTGAAGATGACGATGATCTTCTTCGTCTTCCCCACATTTAGGATCAGGCTGTTTTCTCTACATCAGCTCACCAGCTGCTCCACCTCCTCTCTGTAGTCCCAGATGTTGTTTTCCCTGATGAGGCCCACCACCGTAGTGTCATCTGCAAACTTCATGATGTGATAGGTGGTGAACCTGGGGATTCAGTTGTGTATCATCAGAGAGAACAGCGGGGGTTTCAGGTCACAGCCGTGAGAGGAGCCTGTGCTCAGGGTGAAGACATCAGAGGTGTTCTGTCTGACCAGGACTGACTGAATTCTGTTGGTTAGGAAGTCTAGCAGCCAATTGCAGAGGGATGAGCTGAAGCCCAGATATTCCAATTATTATATTATTTCAATAGATTTCTGCTATTACAACTCAGAGTCAAGCTTGATATCACTAGAAGTCCCAGAGAATTTCAGTTTTCCTGCAAGCCCCCCTCCCCTCTTCAAGTTTGTGTATTCACTCTGCCTTGCTAGATGTGTCTATTGTAATGCAAATAACCTGTGATTTGACCAGCCCTTCTACATGAGACTGGATAAAGGCTGAAACAAACTGGCATCAGAACAAGAGCATGTTACAAGCACTTTTCATTACCTGCCCCTGCAACATCAGACCTTTTAGCAGAGATATATTGATAAGTCATATCTAAATCTTTTATTTAGGCAAACCTATTGAACAACCAGATATCATAGCGGGCCTAGTTCCTGAGCTGAGAACAGGTCATAACCATGCTTTTGCAACAAGGCAAGGCAGAGCCTTTTTATATTGTCCATTCACCAACAGAACTTTATTTTTGGAGATATTTTTTATTGTTATAAGCCTATAATAGCCAACAATTACTCTATAGATCATTCCGGGGGAACCAGGTCGGCTGAAATTAGAAACACCCATGGTAAGATCTCATGAGGCAAAAACAGCAACAGAAGACAGCTAATGCACTGACATTGGACTATTTTTACAATATATAATCTAACAAAGGCTAATCAGAAAAAAACTGATGCAGAAAACATATTAAGGATGGCACACAAAAGCTTTATTCGTGTTTAGAGCTCTGAACACTCAGTTTCACATCACATCAATAAAGTTATGCAATCTCAGCTGCATGATGTGAGAGTAAACATGGTATGTGACCCATGACTTTTCTGACATAAAGGGTCAAAGTTATTAATAATTGCTAGTCTGTGTTGGAAGCTTTTTGACGATACATGACAGAAAAGTGTTTATATGATTTCAGTAAAAGTATGCACCACAAATTCACCAAAGCTTCTGCAGAGTTATGAGTTTAATATAAGGCCATCATTTGCCTTATTTTGTCTGTACACTGGCCCATATGAAAGTATGAAAAAATAAACAGTGTAGTACATGGCATTCATATAACAGCATAAAGGATAATGCAAAGTACAGTTATCAGAAGGTCATAAAAATTGTCGATGGGACCAACTGACCTGGACCCTTGTTCAAATTAGAAGTTTTCCTTTTTATCGAAAAAAATGAAAAGTTATTTTTTTATAAAAAAACAAATAAAGAACCAAGGATGTTACTGTTAATCCTGCACAGATTTTCGGCAAACTTCTTCTCCAGCTAATTTCGCTGTCGTAATGCAATACCTTTATAATTTTGTTCACCGCCATGTTGTTTTCTGAACATGGCAGTAGCCCTGCCACGGTCTCATGGAATAGGACGTGAACACTCAAGATCACATTTCGAAAGCTTTCTGACCAGTCCATCCCAGCTGTGGAGTAGTTCTCATCTCGGGTATGATGCATCAGGACCAGAATTACCTTATCATGTCCTGTGGACAAAGAAATGAATTAAACAAAAAATAAGAGTGATGGGCCTTCTTAAAGCATTGCCAGAACTGTTCTGTGCTTAAGGCATTACACTAAATATGGAGGAAAAGTTGTGCTATGAAATAGATTTTACAACACCTTAGGCAGATTACCTCTGACCAAATTAATGGCTGCTTCCACATCTGACCCAACACGAGAAGTGACCGGACAAAAAAGCATAGTGATGCAGTTTCTGTGCCTGTCTGTTTTTATCAGTGCTATCTTCTTCTCCAGCTGGTTCAGCACAGTGCGATGAGCTCCAAAGGTTTCCCCCGAAGTGACCACATGGATCCTAACTGTACTTATTAAGCAAGATATGAAATTAAAAAATATAGAGAGAACACAACATCGCTTTTTTCTATACATCCCATGACTAGAGAATCTCACTCACCAAATAAACTTAGAAACACATTTATTCCTAATAAAAAAACAAAAAACAGGAAAGTTAGTTTTACCGGACTCACTTGTACACAGTTAAACATGAAACCAACATTATTATTATTTTTTTTTAACTGGGACATGGTTTCAAAAAAGATTATTTATGCTTGGCCAAAACAGCAGCTATGTTTGGATGCACAGCTTAAACGACACAATCCGTTTCCATTACACTTAATATTGTCATTCTGTGGATGTGGCCTTAATGTTAATCTGAAGCACACGCTTCAGACTGCTAAGCAATACTACAATTAAGCTTTAATAAAAATAAAAAAAACACCCTGTAGAAAAATGCATAGTGCTATGATAATATACTTGTGGCTGTGCTGATCATAACTGAAACAAAACCAGGAAAAATTTTGTTGTAAGGTGAATCAGAGTAAACAGTATTTTCTTTCTAATGAGCAATTACTTACCTGTCTGAATTACATTATTCAATAAGGACAATACAATATTAAAGGAAAATGTATATAAACTGTAGCAAAACATTTTCATCATTAAATCAAAACACATCAGAGTATACAATGAGGAAAATATGTATGGTATTTCACAGGTACTCCCACTTAGAAATTATGAAGGGGTCTGAAATTGTCATAGTAGGTGCATGTCCACTTTGAGAGACATCTAAAAAAAAAAAAAAAATCCAGAAATAATAATATATGTCTTCTTTTTAACTATTTATGTGTAAGATACAGCTAAATCGAGTCACAAATTGAGACTGCATCACACTGATAACACCCAGCCAAATAGAAAATCCATTTTTGCAGCATATATATTCGTTTTTGCACTGCTCTGAACTTCCACACCATGTTTTTTTTCCCCACGCTGTTAACATGCGATCACTGCTGCGCTTTATGAAATGGAAATGTGTATTTCACTGCTAAGCTGCTGCTCATTCACTGTATGAAAGGTGTACAAAAAAAATAATTTTGTATACACTCTGTGTATATAAAAGGACAATTGTATAAGTCTAAGTTCTATAAGTTTAAGTCAAATTAATATTTTAACACCTGTCTATCAGCTAGAATTTTGACCCTCAAAGACCTGATAATCTGCCTTCAAAATTTCCACCTCCACTCCATTAATTATCCTAAATTAGATGTAGGGCTGGGCGATATAGAAAAAAAGCTTATCGATAAAAAAAAATGCATATTGATCGATATCGATAATTATTGAAAAGATTTGAAACCATATTTTATGTGCAGCTCTGCCTGGACTTTTTATAATATTGCTAAATGATTTAATTTTAATAAAAAACACAAACACAGACTTCGAATTAAATCTTTATTTAACCAACTTTTTTAACCATAACAGAATTGTTTTAAAGAAAAATAACTTAAGAGACCTGAGTTATGTTATTAAATACTGACAAAGAACTACTAAAAACTAAAGTGACCAGAAAAGTGACCAAAATAAATATAACAAATAAATAAATGCCCCGCCACCGCCGCCCCCATTTCCTGCTTTAACCTGAGTTATTACTTTGAAGTTGCTGGCCCCTCAGCATTTTTATCTCAATTGTTAGAACTACGTGGGAAACTGCCCAGAACTGAAAATATATATACTGTATATATTTTCCGAAGATTCCTCGGAGGAGAGCCGCACCGGGGCCTAAACAGCTCGTACTCCTGCGGCTGTGAGTGGCTGAGATGAAAAAAAAAAGTTGGTTTCGTTATCAGACTGGTTTTCACTGGTTCCCGACACATTTTCCAGATGACTGTGGTTTGTTTTTGGTCCGACTTGCCATGACCGAAATACTGCCAGACTGCCGAACTATAAAAACCTTTCTTTGAAACAATTTCCTCCGCCTCTCCTTGCTGCGACATCTTCATGTGCTCTGTGTTGTGGTTTGAGAGGGCGGCGCTTGGTGACGGCGTGCCTGGGTCCGCGATTGTGATTGGTTGGGAGGAAGCAGTGACTAGCATAAACCTACATGCTAGGCTACAATGAGAAGGAAGGAAAACTACGTTTCTTTTTTATCGAACTTTTATCGACCCTCTTTTTTTCTATTGCGCCACACGTCTATCGATCGATATATATCGTTATTGAATTATCGCCCAGCCCTAATTAGATGCACCTTTTTGAGGTTGTTAGCTGCATAAAGACACCTGTTCACCCCATACAATCAATAAGAATCCAACTACTAACATGGCCAACACCAAAGAGCTGTCCAAAGACAGTAGAGACAAAATAATAAACCTCCACCATGCTGGAAAGGGCAACGGGGAAATTGCCAAGCAGCTAGTTGAAAAAAGGGCCACTGTTAGAGCCATCATTAGTAAATGGGAAACTAAACACGACGGTAATGTTGCTCCCTCGGACTGGGGCTCCATGCAAGTGCTCAAGAAAGGTGAAAAATCATTCCAGAACTACACAGGAGGAGCTGGTCAATGACCTGAAAAGAGCTGGGATCACTGTTTCCAAGGTTACTGTTGGTAACACACTAAGACTTCATGGTTTGAAATCATACATGAATCGGAAGGTTCCCCTGCTCAAACTAGCACATGTCAAGGGCCAGTCTAAAGTTTTCCAATGTTCATTTGGATGATCCAGATGAGTCATGGGAGAAAATCATGTGGTCAGATGAGACCAAAATAGAACTTTTAATGGAACATAATTCCACTAACCGTGGTTGGAAGAAGAAGAATGACGAGTACTATTTTTAAGAACACCATCTCTACCCTGAAGCATGGGGGTGGTAGCATCATGCTTTGGGGCTGTTTTTCTGCACATGGGACAGGGCGACAACACTGTATTGAGGGTCCTGGCTGGGTCTTCCAACATTAAAATGACCCAAAGCACATAGCCAGTTTCCAGACCTAAACACAATAAAGAATTTTTGGGGGAAGCTCAAACTCAGTGTTTCTCAGCGAAAGCCCAGAAACCTGACTGATCTGGACAAGATCTGTGTGGAGGAGTGAGCCAAAATCTGTCCTGCAGTGTGTGCAAACCTGGTGAAAAATTACAGGAAATGTTTGACCTGTGTAAATACAAACAAAGGCTACTGTACCAAACATTAACATTGGTTTCGGCTGTATAATACAAATAAATAGTTTAAAAATCATACATTGTGGTTTCTGGATTTTTAGTTTTTTAGATTATGTCTCTCACAGTGGACATGCACATGCAATTACAATTTTAGACCCCACCAGGATTTCTAAGTGGGAGAACCTGCTAAATAGCAGGCTGTTCAAAAACTTGTTTTCCTCAATGTATATTTATTGAAGAAGTATTGGTGTTATCATATTAGTGTCTAAATAAATGACAGGGAGCAATGTGCTGAAATCCAGAGATGTGTATGCTTAGAGTTTAGTCATGTAAAACTATATGATCAAGTGTTCTGGCACCAAAAGGTCAGAAATGTTTCCTAGAGATTTTGGTGCATATTGGTGTCACTTAGCTTTTAGCTACTACTGCATACATAAGGTTGGACAAAGGGTTAAAGTTCTTAAAGTTGTCATAGACATGCGTAACAACAAAGGAAAGGGAAAGCAAAAGTGTTTTTCTGCATGGTGCATGTGGACTTGGCACTAATGTGCGTAGAAAATGTCTGTTACTCTTTAATTGTTTGTATTTAAGTTCATTTATAGGGGTGTTAAGGAGAAAGAAAAGTAGCTGAAAATACTACTAACCAATTTCATAATTTTCGGCACAACACTATGAGAACAAATTTAAATTAGTGGTTTGGTTGTAGTAAGAGGCAACAGCTATATGTACAATCTGATATCTAACGAAACTGTACAGAAGTAGCAGCAGGTAAGTTGAAACATACCCCTCCAGATTGTAGACCGGACATCAGACATGGTCACTGAAATCAAAGCCAAGATCACAAAATGTAAATAACATCAAAGTCTTTATATATTGTTTAATTTCAGTAGAAATAACTTTTTTTGGTGTATCTGTACAGAACAAAAAAAAATAGTTATGATATAGGGTAGTAAATCTAATTTCGTAGCTGGCAAAGGAAAAAGGCATTAAACATTTTTCATATGAATTGGCAAAACCCATATCCTTAATTCTAACCAATACACTACGTTTCAGCGGTTGTTTTGAGACAGATCCAACCAGCTAATCTGTGATATTATCAGCTATGTGTTTGCTGTATTTGTAATGAGTGAATTCAAACACACTTGCTTACAGTATGTACTCTCTATGTGCATGTACACACACATAGCCCTTTACTCTCTATGAACATATTAAACAGTTACATTAGTTACATATGACACCTGCCTATTAAAACATTTTAAGAGTAGAAATAATAAAAGACATTTTACCGGTATTCAGTATGTGAAGTGTGTAAAGTCCTACCGTTGCTGTGGTGCTGCTGCTGACTGAAAGTTAGTGAATGTGAGTAAGAGAAAGAACTCATCCACTTTCACTTTTACTTTTAAATGCAGATAAGTCATGTGATTTCCAAGAAGACAAGTCCTGCCCCATGGGTATAAACCCTGTTGTTATGGGAGTAGAAAAGTATTTTTTGAATAATCCAAATGTCATAAGCTCAAAACCTTTGACCCAATATTTAAAGCAGTGTTATGCCATATGCCATGATCATACTTTTTGGACATTAGGAACCAGTGTCCATATTTCATCTTGACATGACATGATGATGTGGAATCAGCTGTGGAATCTCTGCAACAACCCCCGCTTCAGCAAAGCCCCCACATGGAAGCCACCAGAGGTGTGAGGTGTGAAAAACCACCCCCTCTGTAGGGACAGACAAAACCACAGAGCACACAGGATTCTGCCTCTTCTCTCTCTTTCTCCCTCTTCTGATCCAGCCTGCTTCTGCTCCTGCGCTCAAAGCTGGGGCCCACTGTGGCCCACAGTGGAGATGCGGGCCCCAGGTGAACCAGATCCCCAGAACCATCAGGGATAAGTCAAACCCTTCAGAACCAAACTGCTGCAAACAGAACCTTTGCAACACATGTCTCTTGAGTTTCAGAACTTACAAAGCCAAACTGGATGAAGACCTTGCCCAGGGTGTGAGACTGAGAGGACCCCTGCTGTGAGACTGAGACAAAGAATCCCTGACTGCAGAGCTGCAAAACTGGATGAACTTAGGCTTTCCAAATGGACATGGAAAAAGGTTTGCAGGTCTGGCATGATTAGGGACAGAACAAGCAATGTGTCTTTTGATGATGCTAATACTTGTGCACAAGATGAAGCCATACTTGTGCACAGCCTTGTCACCTCCCAACTAGATTACTGCAACTCCCTCCTCTTTGGACTTCCTCAGAAATCACTCCACAAACTACAACTGGTCCAGAACTCAGCTGCTCGCATCATAACAAGAACTCCCTCTATCCACCACATCACTCCGGTCCTCCGACAGCTCCACTGGCTCCCCATACAGTTCCGCATTCAATATAAAATTATCATGGTGACTTTCAAGGCACTTCTTCATCTTGCCCCCCCATATCTGTCAGACCTCCCGCATGCTCCCAGCCCCTCCCGTGTTCTTAGATCCTCATCTGCTTTGCACCTGTCTGTC
>NW_015150758.1:914653-933448 GCF_000732505.1 Cyprinodon variegatus
ATTCCCAGCGGGCTGGGAATAGAATTTAACTATAGAATCAGCAGAAAGATCAGGATTAGTTCAAAACAAGTCTTTATTGAACACTCAGCATGCGGCTGCTCATCAGCTGGATAAACAGGGCCCTATGTAGGAACAGAAACTAAGTTCAGTGACTAATAAGTGCTGATAACAATTAAGAGTAAATAGTCACTGACCTGTTTCTGAGTGGAATTGATGCCAACTGACGCCGAGGGGCAACAGAGTTCGGAAGGGAATATCCAAAGCAGAAGTCGTAGCAGAACCAAGTAAACAGACCAGAAGATCCGAGAGCCTATGAGGTACAGAAGGGGAATCCAAGCCGAGGTCAGAAGAACAATTCAAGTTTGGTGAGTAAGTAGAATAGAGGAATCAGTCCAGAAAAAAGCTGATTCAAGAGCAGACAAGGGCAAAGCAAAACTCAGGATCCACAGGACAGACACAGGTCACAATCAGATAATCAGAACAACAAACAGAACGCTAGAGTTATTCACACAAAACAGCTTGAATAATCTGGCACAGGTAGCTGAAAAAAAACACACAGCATATATTGGAGCTGAAAACAGGTGGATCAGATAAGCAGTAGAAGCACCAGATCTCCATGGGGTCCATGGAGATCTGGTCGGGGGAGACAACAAAGCACAGAAAAGAAATAGTTCTCACACTTCTCTGCCTTGACAAATAACTGGTTCTGGAGAAGGCTAAGCAACACAGACCTCACATGAAGCATATGAGACTCAAAGTCCTGTGAGTAGATGAATATGTCATTAATGTGAACAAAGACAAAGTGACCAACCATGTCCCTAAGAACCTCATTAACCAGGTTCTGAAAAACCGCTGGTGCATTGGTGAGCCAAAAAGGTATCCCCACATATTCATAGCGGCCAGTCGGGGTGTTGAAAGCGGTCTTCCACTCATCAACCTCCCTGATTCCAGAGATCCAGCTTGGTAAAAACCTTAGCTCCCTAAATATGATCAAATGCGGTGTTAATAAGGGGAATAGGATCCTGATTCTTAACCGTAATATCATTGACACCCCTGTAATCAATGCAAGGTCTGAGGGATCAGTCCTTCTTGCCTACAAAAATGAGCCTGCCCCAGCAGGGGAGGAGGAGGGACGGATCATGCCAGCCCTAAGAGACTTGGAAATGTATTTCTCCATAGCCTGGGATTCAGGGGCTGACAAGGAATATAACCGACCCCTAGGGAGTGTGGTACTGGGCAGTAGGTCTATGGGGAGGTAGGGCTGTGGTCCTGCCCTTATTGAACACCTCTCTGAGGTTATGGTACCTTAACTGTGCAATATTAAGTATTACGACATAGTCAGGTAAAGTACAATGTTCAAAGTTAAGCATGGGAAATAGCTTCAAATTCACAGAGCAACTTGAAATGTATAAAAAAAAAACTGTCCAATAAACATGATTATACAAACAAATACTCATGATTTAAAATGGATTTTAGCATCTAAGAGACCATAAATGATTCAGATCAAAAATGTGGAACTACAAAACTTGTGTTAAAGATAGGCTCTGTGTCTGCACCTCGAAGCTCTATCACTTTGGTTCTTTTTCCTGAAAAAGTCCTGCTATGTGTTATTAATAAGTCTTATTAAATTTTATAAGTTATATAAGTTATTAAGTGTTATTAAATAACACTTAATGACTTATATGTATTAAATAAGTTATTAAGTGTTATTAAATAATACTTAATAACTTATATGTATTAAATAACCATGAGACATGACAACAGATACTGATCGAAATTGTAATCTTACTAAGATCAGAGAAGTTGCTTAGAATTTACAGAGGGCAGCTGCTGACTTCCAGGCTCACCTCTCATTAAGTTCCCATGATTAAGAGTTAAAAAGGCATTTTATACATCTCCAGTCTAGCACATTATCATATTTTACATCATGCACATTAGCAGATAAGTAGACATCTATGGCTCCAGCCTTATCGAAATATTACACTTTGTAAATGGCTGAAGGACACCGCCCTCATTCCATTTCAAAATTTTGCCACGTACAGAATGACGATTATAACTGTATATCAGAGCAACTGTCTTAATTAGATAAGCTATTGTGGAAAACATCAGTTTTGACTCACAACAGGCAGCTAATGTTAGTTGTAATAAACTCACACATCAGCAATGAAAATTATCCAAACACTTGTAAATGATGGCATTGAAAACATGCGTCATTCAAAGACTTTAAATAAATCAAGTATTAATTAACTTTTTCACTATTAATTTCTCTTCTTTCTCTCCATCCTCAAAGCTGAGTAGCATTAAGTTTGGGTTCAATAGATTTCAGAAATACAACAGCCAACCCACATTGAAAGAATGTAAAATTTAATTTTCAAAATATTTCCATGTTGGATATATTTTACTGAAGATTTGCCGTCTAGTTAAACAAATGATTGCTGTGAGAATAACAAAACAACCACAAACAGCGTCTTTTTTGTGTGTTTGTGGTGGATCCTTCTACCTCCATCACAAAGTTTATTTAATTTCATAGTTCTGCAAATCCAGATCAGCTGGAGCTGGAACTGATGGAGGAATTTTGTTTAATTTTCCTTTAGTTATTTTTCCACCTTAATCAGTTAATTGTGCTAAATTAGAGTTGTTTTATTTATGTTTTAGTTTTGACCTTTTTCTGTTTATTGCTTCTCTGTTATATTGTGCCTCCCTCATGTTGAAAGTTTAGGTTATTTCACCCCTATTTAAGCAGCCTATGTTCTTTATCATTAGCTCAGTTTTATGTTTGAGTTGGTTCCTCTTCAGTTGACCTCAGTTAAGTTGGGCCCAGATCTATGTTATTTATTATTTAAGTTATTTTGTATTGCTTTTAAGCCTTTGTTAACTATTTTAGACACTTAAATGAAAGTTTTTTTTTTTTTTTTTCAATTTTTGAACACCTTTTGTCCCTATTTAAGTTTGGTCCCTAACAGTGTTCATGATTTTCTGTATTGAAAACACTAATCAGTTCAAAGCTGCAAGACAGCAGTAACATGTCATTTTGCTAATAGTAGCTCCCATCAACCGAAGTCTGTTAACCTTGTAAGTCCTATTTTGAAAAGAATGCTTGTGAATACATTTCAGGTTTTTTTTCCTATTCTTTTCTTATTCTTACCTGTTATCAGATAATATTTTAGAACATTTCAAATAAAAAAAATAATAAAAAATCGGCCCCCTATGACCCCACACCCTGCTCCACATGTGAATTCCACAAAAGCTGTTAAATACAGAAAAGGGCTACTGTAAATTTTAGTCCTTTTTGCTTTGGCACCACTTCAAGTACAGTGCCCTTACAGTATATACATACCTAATTTATCAGCCACTGAAACAAGACTATATAAGATGATTAATAAAATCGCTCCCATAATTCCAAAACTATTTGTTGACCCATACAAATAATTAAAATGAGTTGTTTTACCTCCTCCAAAACCTGAGATTTGTTAGAGTAAAAAAGAATACATGTTTTAAACATTGTTTCAACTCTAGATATTGAGGTACTCCATTTTACAATGGAGCATTCTGGAATTAACTTAAGTCACTGGAGTTTAGTAGATCCTAGCATGGTCCTTTTATAGGATTCATATTCCACTTAAGTTTTTGCTATTATTATATATTTAAATTGATTAGGAAGGAAAGAATATTAAACACTGAGAAGATGGGAACTGAAGATGCCAGAGTCGAGGTGGGGAATGCTTAGGTGAAGGGGTTTTCAATGTTCAACATAACTATTAGTTACAGACCATTAAATTTAATCTCCAAATTTGTCTTCCTTAGTTTAGCTGTAGTACTATGCACAGGAAGCTTTGTTGATGGTTTTTTAGGGCTGAACAGCTGCATCTGAGTTCGAAATCTCTGGGTTACATTACCAAGTACAATGTAATGTGTAGAAAGCAGTGTTGTAAGCAGAGGTCTTCAACCCTGGTCCTCATGGCCAACTTTCCAATATGTTTTAGGTGTCCCCTTACCTATACATATCTGACACCTGACCTGAAGTTATTGGTGATTTACAGACCTCTTGATCCCTTGGAGAATACTGAGAATGAAATGCACTAAATCAGTGTAAGTGTGCTGAAATAGAGTGACATCAAAAATATGCAGGACAGTGGCTCCTTTGGACCAGGGTGGGAGACCACTGAGGTAAAGCACACCCTCACTGGACTCTAGAATAGTGAGGATATTTTCTAAGGGGTGACACACCATGCCTGTATCTCTGTCAAGCCCACAGATGAGTCCGGGTTTAAAGTTTACAGAGACATCAGGACTGTAAACTTGACTCTAGAGTTTTTTTTGGGAGATGGACTCCTTTGACAACTTCTGATGATATGTATGAAGTCGTACTGCTTCAATATGTCACAACATTTCTAACATATTCCCATATTTTTTGAAGCAACACATCAGATGTATCTAATCAGTGATCAGTATGTGAAAAGATGAGATTATTTTCATCAATCAATTACTGAAATACCCCTAGAGTCTCTCTTTCATAGATGGTGGCCTTTTACTTTGCTAAGCTATGCCACCTGATGGTACAAATGGATCAAGGCATTTGGTTGAAATTCAGAAAGTTGTTCTGATCAGTGACGATATTCAGAGGGAAACAAAATAGAACATTTAAAATGATAAGTTGACAAAAAACAAAAAAATGAAAACCTGACTCTAAAAAAAATGCAGTAATATTTAACTATTACTACACTGTAGTAGGAAATGCCAAGATAAATTATGTAAAATGTGTCTTTTGTTTTGAAAAATATAGGTTTTAGATTGATTAAAATATAGATACCCTCATTTCATTATACATTAATGTGGCTTCACATTGTCATAGAAAACAGAATAGGGGGAAAAGAACTACACATAAAATATGAATCATAGTTACTTTCAAATAATCCCACACAACTTTTAGAATAACACAAATTTCCTTACAAGTAAAATTAAGAGCAAATTAAGGGTAAAATTAAGCGTGTGTCAAGCGCCATACAACATGACCGCTTCAGGAAGTTGTTCTGATTGCGTGCTAACTTTGACAGGCATTTAAACAGCCTCAGTATTAAGCCAAGATATGAGAGTTTGTAGGAAAGTTGCGATCAGTTGGACGGTTTAGAAGTTTCTTCATATTATAAGATTAGCTTGGTTGGAAAAACCACCAATCTCGCTGGTTAAAACAATTTTGGCTAGATTAAACAATTTAATGATCAGAAATTGACAAAGCCAATGGTTTCAGTTGAATTATTAGTATTCAGCACTATGCCTCTGTGAAATTAGATAGTGGTGATAGAGGCATATGCTGTGGGAGATTGCCTTACAATCCAAGGGTTATTGGTTCCACCTGGCCTTGGTGTTTGAAAGTTGTTATACTACTTAAACAATATTTTGGAAAAAGTGACTAAAAGGTATTGGTTTGCCCTTTACCAATATATATAGGTGTAAAAACACTACCAAACTAGATTGGTTGTTTTAACCAATAGATTGGTTGAACATATTACTTACCACAAGGTTAAAAATCAAAAACTTTGAAAAAACAAACAAAAAAACAAATAACATATTTTATTTTGCTAATCATTTCCCAAGTTACACAAGCACTTTCACTATCTGCTTGAGCTAATGTCACTAAAATGACATAAAAAGTGTAGCATAATGGCACATTTGTATCAGAGCTGGAGCTGGAGCTGGAGCTTGGAGGCTGTGATTTCTGCAATCCCTGCAGGTAGTTTGCCGCTCTGCATTTCAGATGCACAGTGTTTACACCCTGGACCACATCATCAAATAGGAGGAGCTTCAGCTGACACCCCACTGATGTGGAAAAAGCTCAGCAAATAGATCTTATTTAGGTCACCCAGATGTCAACTATCCGCCCCCAGTTAAGCTCCAATTTTTATCAAAATGATCTATTCTACTTTTTCAATGCTCCTTCATTTAAGTGGGAAAAAATATAATTTGTGCTGATTTGAATAATAATAATAATAATAATAATAATAATAATAATAATAATAATAATAATAATAATAATAATAATAATAATTAATATGTTCGGGGTAATTTAATGAATTTAGTGTTAATCAGTAAAAAATTTTAAAAGATTTATTTTGAGTCTGCGAGCTGCCATTTATGGCCAAATATAGTAACACCTCACTCCTGACATCTTCTGGCAGTGACGGACCATTCTCCCCACTTTACAAGCAAAATCAGTAGGAACTATTATACACACCTGCAATCAACAACAATTATTTTGGATTTTGAGAGGACATCACCATTTAAATTCTCTAGAGCTATTAGTAAAGTGACAATGCCCACGTGAATGGCAGTTAGATGTTGTAATACCTCGGGTAAAAGTGAAAAAAAAAAGGTATTTCACCTTTCCGATTAATGAACCTCCAGAAGTTCTTCATTGGATTGCCAACTTGAAGAGGGAGGATCTGCAATCAAACGTCTGGCCAGAGAAAAACACGTCATATGTAGCCAACATTTTGAAGAAGAATGTCTATAAGATGTTATTTCAACAGCCAATTGTGATGTCACACACCCGGAGGTGGCAGTAGTGTTCTTTGGCAAACAGGGATGCCAAGAGTAAAGCACTTTTACTGTATCGGTCGAATCTACAGGAGGAGAAAAGAGTCTGAAGTTGAGTCTGAAGCCACTGGCCATTTCTCAATTCATAAGAATGAGAGTAAGGAGTTGTGTCCTCGCCAAGTACGTTCTTGAGAAGAACACAGAAAAATAATGGACTTGGGGAGAACAGGAGCATGCAGCAAATATATGGGTCAATTTGAACAGAAGCATACTTGTGACGTCACCACACACTGAGCTGGTCATCATAATAAATTCAGGCTTTTTTCATTTATTGTGGGAATAATAATTAACACAGTCACATTAACACAAATGAATATTCAGCCAAATAAAACCAAAAAATCACAATCATAGCCATCACACAGTTAAGCTGAGAGGGCTGCTGCAGACGGACTAGGATTAGACTATTAGATGGGCCATATACTGACGTTCAAAAGTATAATGTTCTTGCCTCAAATGATCTTATAATGCACTTTTATTGAACAACAGCAACGGAAAAGAGAACTTTTTACTTAATACTCCTAGCTCTGTGAGCTAAGAAGATTTCCAGATTCTAAAAAATTACATTGTTGAAATATGTGTTAATGTGTGCCACTAACTGAAACACACATTCTGTCAGAGCGTCCAAACGAAAAATTATAGAGTTAATACTTATAACGTTAGCATTGTTTTCAAAAACAGTTGCTAAATGCCTCAGCTCACTTACAACTTTAACGTAGATAGCCATCTTTGTTGTGACTGTGGCCAATGGCATAAATGCTAACCAACCAACGGGCAGAAGGTGACCCTCTAAGACACAGCCCTTCCTCATTTGCATAATGAGACAGAAATGCATACAGAAATATAAAAACAACCAGCAGAAATAAATAGCATTAAAGTAATAAATAGTGTAAAAAATACAAAGGAAGACTAAAATAGAAAAAAAGTATTATAAAATGCATATAACTAAAGTTGGATAAATTCAAAACAGTTTATTATAAAATGGCTGCAGATCTGCAGTGGCTAGGGTGTCTAAGGCAGGAAAATTCAGGAGAGAAACACAGGTTAGTGACCACGTAAATATAATGGAGGAAGAAAATGAACGTGAGTAACTAACCTGGTTTACAAGTTTCCATGCCCAGGGAACAGGGTTGAATCCAGAGAGTAAGTGTTGGCGCTGGAATGATTTAGGAGGGCCAGCCCTTGCACGCTGAAATTAGTACCAGCCCTCTAGGCAAATGTCCGATATCACAGATTACCAGTCAAAGCCTTGTGGATTCTAGATTTCAAGCAAAGTGGATTTTGTGCCTACCTGCTCCTCCAGAGTCTGTAGCCTTCATTTCTAAAGATGATGCATGCATTATATTCACTTGAAAGCAAACTTTGTACCTTGAATCAGGGTGGGCAAATTAAGGTACAAGAAGAGGTAAGAAACCACAGTCTGTACACTGACAAGTGCATATAAAGGTCGAAGAAGGCAAAATCTACAACAGTAACACCCAGCAGGGAACAAAAGCCCATAAAAGAATTTGGCAGACCCATCAGCTCAGTTAATTGACCTGTCTGGCTGAGGGCAAGCTGTGAAAGAGGACAGGCCTTGACTAAAATGTCCATGAGTCATCTAATTGATGTGACTGCTTAGTCTTTGACATTCTGTTGAGGCACAAGCTTCACAATGGCAGACATTGCAAAATGAGTCACTCTAGTAAAAAAATAAAACAGGTGCATCTGAATATGTGGCTTGAACAACACAGTTTTGTGTTTGTATTCACAGACATTCTCCATTCTATCTAAAAGGTTAAGCTTTTTTGAAAAAGAATATGAAAGAAGGTTTTGAGCCAAGATGCTGATTCTCTGAACAACTAGGACTGGTGCAACAAAAGGACTTGCAACTGAAGTTGCAGCAAATCTTGGTTTAATACAAATAAATCCCAATACAAAATATGCTTAGTTAATAACAATTATACGCTTCAGTGCCTTAAAAGTATTATTTAATATTGTCACAGTCTTGGTTCTGTTATGTTTTCTTTTGAGTACTCAGTTTTACTTTGCCCCATGTTTTCTAGTTTTTTTGGTTTAATTCTTACTTTTTTGTGTTTTCTGGTTATATTTCAGTTTTCAGTTTTTTATTTATTGACCTCTGTTGCCCTCTTTTGTTCTCCTTTTCCCCTAGCTCCTTTCCAGTTTGCTCTGTTCACACCTGCTCCCAATCTGTTCGTTAGTCCGCTCTTTGTTCAGTCTCCCATGAATACACTCCTTGTGCAGTTCCTCAGTGCTGGATCCTCGTCTAACTTCCTCCAACTCCGTCTCACTGTGTCTTCCTCATCTTGATTTTTCTCCCCTGAATGTCTCCATGGTTTCTGGTTTGTTTATCTTTTTTCTTTTTTTTTTATTCCTGCCACAGTCATTGTTTAACTCTCATTAAATCAACAAAAAACTCACCTCTGCCTCCCTGCCTCTGCATTTGGGTCCTCAAACCTCAACCAAACCCTGACAAATATATTCAAAATGCAAACCCCACAGTTTTCAGATTTACATTTGTAAAACCTTCTTAAAATCTCTTTTAATTTTTTTAATACATAGATTTCTCAATAGATAACATTCTGTTATTAAAAAACATATCATAGTAGATCTCTGATTCTTGTACTTAAATGTAACACTGAAATGAAACATCTATTTTATAACAATTATTTTTGGGAAAAACAAAGGTTCTTGGTGATGTGCCTTTGGTTTATTTTTAGTCTGCTGGTTATCTTACTGAACGAGCTCTGGACTGGGTCGAGGTAAGATTTTCCTCATCCTCTAATTATGGCTGCAGTTATGATCAGTTTGTCAAAGAATTCAAGTTAACCTTCAACCAGGACACAGAGAAGTCGAGCCCGCACTAAGGAGAGGGGTTGTAAATCAGCTCCTTCCAAACTTCAGTTAAATAACAGTTCCCCCACTGAGCTTCCAGCTAACCCAACCCCACCTGAACCTATGCAGATTGGCAGCATCCACCCTAGCCCTGAGCACAAGCAGCACTGTATGCAGGCTAAGCTGTGTTTATACTGTGGAGAAGCAGGCCACTTTGTTGCCTCTTGTCCTCTTTTGGGAAAAGCCAGGGTCAACCAGTAGAGAGAGGGCTACTGGCGGACCAGAAGATATTTCCATCCTCACCTCTTCTACTTCTTCCTGCATCTGTTATTAAACAATAAATCCGTCTTCTTATCGGCCCTGATTGATTCTGGCTGTGAACAGGATCTTATAGACACTGCCTTTGCTCAACAGATGGGAATAGAGCTTATTCCTCTACAGAACCCTCTCCGTGATTTTGCCTTGAATGGCAGAGATCTGCCTCAGTCGCAGTCGCCTTTTCAACATTTCCAAGCCTGAAAGTGAGGCTATGGAAAATTACATTAAGGAGTCCCTAGCTGCCTGCATAATCCGTCTGTTATCTTCACCCCTTGGAGCTGGGTTCTTCTTCATGGAGAAGAAGGATGGTTCTCTTCGGTCCTGTATAGACTACAGAGGTTTGAATCAACAAACTGTAAAAAAACAAATACCCTTTACACCTGTTGTCTTCATCTTTTGAACCCGTCCAAGGAGCCACTGTTTTTACATAACTGGACCTCAGAAATGCATACCACCTGCTCCGTATCAGGGAGGGAGACGAATGGAAAGCCGCCTTCAAAACTTCCATTGGTCACTTTGAGTATCTGGTAATGCCTTTTGGTTTAACTAACACTCCAGCTTGATTTCAGGCCCTGGTCAACAACGTTCTGAGAGACTTTTTGAAAATTTTTGTCTTTGTTTACATTGATGATATCCTAATCTTTTCTAAGAACCTTTCAGAGCACAAGATCCATGTCAACCAAGTCCTTCAATGTTTGCTTGAGAATAAACTATTAATCAAAGCTGAGAAGTGTGAGTTTTACAAACCTTCAGTCTCCTTCCTTGGATTTATACTTGAGGGCGGACAGGTAAGACCCACTGAGGAAAAAATTAAAGCAGTTCTGGACTGGCCCACACCTAAGACTCGGAAGCAGCTCCAACGTTTTCTGGGCTTTGCTAATTTCTACTGCAGGTTTATCCGCAACTACAGCCAAACTGCTCTTCCTCTGACAGCCCTGACTTCCTCCAAGGTTCCCTTTGTTTGGTCCCTTGAGGCTGAAGCTGCCTTTTCTCATCTAAAGAAACTTTTTTCTAATGCTCCTGTTCTCACTCAGCCAGATCTCTCCAGTCAGTTTTTGGTGGAGATAGACACCTCGGATTCTGGAGTTGGAGCTGTTCTCTCTCAAGTTTCCGGTTCAGACGACAAGTTACACCCCTGTGCCTTTTTCTCTTGTAGACTCTCTCCGGCGGAAAGAAATTACTCTGGTCTGGTCCGCTGGTCACTTTTTTCTCTCGATTCAACCTCTCTATCTCCTTCCGCCCTGGCTCTCGGAACATTAAACCAGACGCCCTTTCAAGGCAATTCTCCCCGGACGAATCTGAGGAGTCGCCACAGTAACCTGGGAGATTGAGGATCTCCTTAAACAGGCCCAACAGACTGAACCTGATCCTGGAACCAGACCACCCAATACGGTTTATGTACCTTCCTCCATCTGAGCTCGTGTGATTAATTGGCTTCACTCTTCTAAGTTTTCTGCCCATCCAGGAATCAGTCTGACGGTAGCCCACATCAGTCGTCGCTTCTGGTGGCTCATCTTGCTGAAGGATGTCAAGGAGTTTGTTTTAGCCTTCCCTACCTGCACTCGCAACAAGCTCATCATTGCATTTCACCACAGGTCTCCCTACTTCGAAAGGTATGACAACCATCCTCACAATCATTGACCGTTTCTCCAAGGCCTGTCATCTCGTCTCTCTGAGAAAACTCCCTACAGCTCTGCAAACAGCCCATCTGCTAATTAAACATGTCTTTCGGCTTCTAAGAATACCACAGGACATTCTGTCTGACCGCGGCCCGCAGTTCATCTCCCAGATATGGAGAAGTTTTTGCTCGGCTCTTGGGGCCAAGGCAAGGGCGTAGGTTTGATTTCAACTTTGGTAGGGACACCATTCTTCAGTGTCATTGGTCCTTTGCAAAAAATATGCATGCTCNATCCTGTGTTTTCTTCTGAAGATATAGAATTGTACAGAG
This sequence comes from Cyprinodon variegatus, assembly GCF_000732505.1. NCBI lineage: Eukaryota > Metazoa > Chordata > Actinopteri > Cyprinodontiformes > Cyprinodontidae > Cyprinodon > Cyprinodon variegatus. The sequence goes on from NW_015150758.1 coordinate 926,346, forward strand.
GTAAAACCCACTCTTATTTGTTTTATCTAATATGCTCTCTCTGGATCATGCAAAATAATACATTCGGCAGAGAGAGAGAGACGGCAAATAAATGTATTGTATTTACATGTGCATTGGAACTATACGAGGAACTGACACTGAGCATTTAAAATATTAATATTAGAAGTTGTACATCTGGGCTGTAGTTACTCTGTGTAGCTAATATCATGTATTTTATCTATGGCTGAAACAATTAATCATATTAACAAATAATTTAAATAATCGTGAACTATGTAATTGATTAATTGTTAACTGGAGTATAAGGCCACTAAAATGTGCCTTTAGCCGACAGAGCGACCCACTTAGAGCAGGAATTATATCAAGATTGTAAAAAATATGTAAACATTTTGCATTTAAGAAGTAAAAAAAAAAGTTTTTGTCTGTCAATATTCTCCATCCAGAACTCCTCCGAAGGAAACTTTTAAACGTTTCGGTTTCACCTGGTTTCATTTCATAAAAGATCTTCTTTAAGGAGCCTTTGGCTATCTGATTAAAAGATAAAATAAAAGAAATCCTAACGTTGTTAACTTAAATTTCTCAAGTTCCACAAATCAAAAAACTCTCTCCTGCTTCTTTACAGAACTCCAATCAGAAGCTTTCGCCTGTTTTAGCGTAGATAATAAGTTTTAAATTCGGACTAGTTTCATGGCTCAATATTAATTTATTTTAGCGTCTTTTTTTTTCGCGCTCCAAGCACCCACGCGCGCGCACATACAGACTAGAAAACACGCAATCAGAAAGAGAGAAGGCGGAACTTACTGTAAGGCAGAATAATCAGAGTTAAACCGCGAAGCACAGTGGATGCCCTGCTATGTGAAATTTTATGCTATTTAAAAAATTTTGGTAGGGACATGTCCCTATGGTCCCTATGCAAACCTACGCCCATGGTATCAACATTATTTTTAATTAAATAAATAAAATTAATTCACAACATGTCATCTCAAGGCACTTTACAGTTCACCAGATCATACAGCCAAATTGAGTCAGGAGAAACAGACTACACTGAAAAACAGGCCGAGCTCCAACATCTGTAAACAAAGGTGCAGCAGCACAGCTGATATTTTGCTCCAGGATGGCGTCACAGCCAAACAGGAATAGACGAGGCGAAGCTACTATGAGAAAAAGCAGAGAGAGCAGAACAAAGAGAGATTGAACTAACAGATTCTGCAGAATAGGAGAATAGAGATAGAATGAAGCAGAATGATGAAATGGGGGTCCCTATGTCCTCCAGCAGTCTAAGCCTATAGCAGCATAACTAGAGATAGCTCAGGATAACCTGAGCTACGCTAACTATAAGCTTTATCAAAAAGGAAAGTTTTAAGCTTGCCCTTAAAAGTAGACAGGGTGTCTGCCTCACGGACTAAAACTGGTAGTTTTAGGAGGAGAGTAGTCTGATAACTAAAAGATCTGCCTCCCATTCTACTTTTAGAAAATCTACGTAGGAACCACTAGTAGACCTGCAGATTGCGAGCGAAGTGCTCTGTTAGGAACATAAGGAACAGTCAGATCTCTGATATATGATGGAGCTTGGCCATTTAAGGCTTCATATGTAAAAGGGTTATCGATCTGATTATAGGTTAAAACCTAATTTATACTTTTCTATTTTAAAGGAATATCCTGTTGCACGTCATGCAAGCCCACTGAGATTCTAAGTACTGAGCTCAGGATTTGCTACTCGAACACAAATATGTTTGAGTTCTTTACTGTATCTTTACTGTAACTTTGCAACAAAATCTGATGCATCCTATGAATGTTTTGCAAACTTTTGCAGACCTTTACACATCCAGTTCAAATCTAAATATTTTTTATGTTGACATATTTCCTGAAGGGAAATAAGATAAAATATGTCTTTGTGCACTAACTATTTAATTTTATTTCCATGAAGGGCTGAGTGATGCTTTAGATTTATTAATAATGGTATCTTTGTAGGAGATGCTGTTATCAGTTAACTGAAGGAAACAAGCACAGCTTCAATGGGCTGCATTGATGAGGTTTCAGGGCTGAGCGCGGGGCACATGTAGGAGCACGTCAACATCATGATTTCAGCTTTCATATCTGCCTTCCTGTACACTTGCTGGAAAAACAAGAGGTCCATTGTAGCATCCGAGTACGTGATTTTGTGTGTGTGTATATCTGTGATGGTGGAAGAGGAAGAGGAGGGGGCAGGCCTGATGAGGAGACCGTGACCAGGTGTCATGTGATGGGTAGATTCAAGCACAATAGACACTTGAAAAGGAAAGTGAACAGTGGTTAGTGTCTTCTTCTGCATCCTACCGCTTAGCTTCTGTACCATCAGCTCCAGGCTTTCATGTTATGTTTCTAAATCATTTTAAACTTGGGTTAAAAGGTCATGTTTCCATCCAGATGTTCAGAAACCAAATTTTAACCCAGAAACTTATAAAATTAAAGTTCCAGTGTTTACAGAGATGCAGATCAGAAAGAATAGAATCTGGATATATTAAAAGGACATTATTGTTGTGTGCTATGATTTATTAGAAGTGCTTTAAAGCGACTGTTTCTATGATCCAAACATACTGTAGGAAGGAGGTGGGCAGTCCAAAACGAAATAAAATGAGAAACAGTAAAAGCAGAAAGGTATTTAAAATATAAGAACAAGAATATGAGACCAGAAAGAAAGACCTGGACTGAAAGGTTGGCAATCAACAGGAGGATCTGGTAAAGTGGAGAGCAACATGAGTGAAGAATTCAGTGTGAGCAGCTGGGAGGCAGCCGGACGCTTTCAGAGGCAACCCGTAAAGAATCACTGACTAAACACAAATGGAAAATAACTCAACCGTGCATTGCACAAGTTAAGCAGTTAACATGATTTAACATGTTCTTGCCAGGGCTGCATGGTGGGGAAGTGGGTAGAACTGTTACCTTGCAGGAAGAAAGTTCTGGGTTCGATTCTTGGCTGGGGTGTTTCTGCATGGAGTTTGCATGTTCTCTCTGTGCATGCGTGGGTACTTGCATGCACAGAACCAAAAACATGATTTCTAGGTTAACTGGCTTCTCTAAGATTATCCTTAGGTATGTGTGCATGATTGTATCTCTCTGTGTCTTCCTGTGACAGACTGGTGACCTGTACAGGGTACACCCCACCTCTCGCCCATAGACTGCTGGAGATAGGCACCCACCCTTCAGGATGGATGGATGTTCCTTCCCATAGTTGTCCTTACAATCCCCCAATCTTTAAAACGAGCTTCACTTCAATTTTATCAGTCAGTTTATGATGAAGTGATTCAGGTTGAATTCCCTGGCTGTGGGGTGATGTGCTGGACGCTCTAGTTCACTTGGCTACTTTGAGTTTCTGCCACCAATGACTCATTATTGAAAGAACATTGGGGATCTTTCTGAAAATGGATCACTAAAGATCAGCAACAAGAGCACAATAAACCCCACCACCGCCCCCAACTCAAGGTTGAGAAAATAAGGAGGTTTCAAGGGAGCTCAGTTGGCTCTGTTTTTGCTGTAAAGGTAAGATGCTTTGTTTAAAATATCTTCAACGTTTGTAACTTTTTTACATCAGATGTGCCTCAAAGCAAAAGATCTGTGGAGACTTTTCCTCTTCTTCAATGTGCATGTATCACTATGCTGTTGTCATGATTTTATCCAAAGATCTGACCCACATGCAGAAAACCAAACAGAGAGACCAGAGGAAGGTTTAATAGGTTTATTGTGAGTTCGTAGAGAGGAGTCCAGTGCTGCTCTGAAAAGTAAAGGGGAAGATTCTGCGGTTAGTTCAGGTTCAGTGGGAAATTTGTGTCTTTGATTTGAAAAAGGGAATAAAGGCAACAGGACTCACGTTTCTAAAAAAAAAAAAAAGGTGTATTTCTCTGAATCCAGTCGGTGTGGGTTGTTCCAGTAATAGACTTGGTCATTGGAGGGCCAGGTTGAGGTGTTTCCTTGAGGAACGGAGGAGCTGACTACCACTTAGATATCCTGCAGTACTTGAATGCTTTCTTTTGGAGATGAATCCCCTGCTCAGAGAGAAGCCCAAACATTCCTTGGGGAGAAGATGATCCAAACCACCAGTTTGAATCCTCAGCTCAGTTTGACGCTCAGAGAATCCTTCCAGGGGGCAGAAGGTCCAAAACATCCAGTTTCCAGGATGTCTTCCTGCCAAGAAGCAAAGACAAAAAACAACAAGGTTAAGACTCAGGTGACAAAAACTCAGTTTGACTCAGCAAAACTCAGCTTGGCTATAGAGTACCCAAAACTGGCAAACACTCTGGCGCCGAGGTAATGGCAGTCAGCAGCTTAAGAGTCCTCCGGTAATGAGGCAAACAAGCGCCACCTGGTGGTGAAGGAAAACAAACCAAAAACACAACCCACACAAACTGGATTCCTAACAGCTGTAATCTCCACTAGTCACAAGAAAGGAAAGATGATAAACTTCTGCTTGGCTCCTTTAACAAAATCTGACAAAGCATGAATGCAAACAGCACCGTAATAGACAGAAGGAATAGAAATAGAGCCAACAACCCTTAAACTTTAAAGCTAATTAAAAAACAAACAAAAGCTTAATAGATCAGGACACAGTATCTCTTTTTCTATTACCACCATGCATCATGAATTAATTTAATGAAAACAAGAGATAAAAAGCAGGTTGAATCTTCTTTGTTCTAATGTAATACTCAGTTTCTGTAAGAAGCAAAAAAAGCAGAAATGTTCATTATTCGTATTTATAGTGTGACCTCCTAATGCATAGATATCCATTCCTCCTATAGGTTTATTACATTTGTACTGGTGTGCATCTTATTAGTTCATGACTCCCTTTAGTTTATTATCCACTGAATTATGTATCCAGCTATAGATATCCAAATAAGAAAATCTTTTGCACAGGATCTAGTGTTACTGAGAGCATTGGAAATATCTCATGTTGGAAATAAGGAAGCAGAATTTGGATCCAGTATCTTAGTAGTTTTCCTTAATTAGTTTTTTCTCTGTTATTATATACATAAAGAAGCAAGCGGGCTCAAAAGACAAGCAGAGGTTACTGCTTTCCACCCGAACAGGTAAGTTAAATGATAGATCTGGCAACCAGCTGGCAACAACACAACTGGAGATTGGAACGATAGCGTTAGAGTGTGACACCTCCTACTGGCTGGAAGGAGTTGAACATTTAGTTATTACCTATATGCATAATTACATGTTTCTATTCTTCAAACATATGATCCTTCTTTGTTACTTTAACAATCCCAGATAAAACGATGTGCTGAGACCAAGTGCTAAACAAAACTAGACTCAATAAACCTTCAAATAGTGCAGGGATGGATGGATGTGCAGGACTGCAACCCAGAGTGGAGCTAATGGGTGTTTTAGTCTCTAACCACGGTGACCCATTTTCACTGCATGCTCCTTGTTAGCGTGTGTTAGTGGATGGTCTGTTAGCCCTGTCCTCTCTGTAACATTTCTGCTCACTGCTGCATTAAAGCTCCTCTTGTTTTCCACCTCACTGATTTACAAAGTTTTTTTTGTTCCCTCAGTCTCTCAACAAAACCAATATTCTTCTTTTTTTAAACCATTCCTAAGCTTTAGCTTTTACTAAAAAATAAAATAAAGTTCCATCAGTGGACTCCTAACTGGGAATAAATCCCACAGCTGTGGATAGAAAGGTTTTAAATCACTTTGGTTTAAACGGTTTGTTTTTGTTCTCCACTGTAATTCAATGCAAATCTTTAAAATAAAGACATTGAATAACTTTTAATGTTTTGGTATTTTTGGAGAGCTGGAGTTTTAAGTTATCAGCTTTTGATGCTGATGTGCTTGAATTGTGTGTTGAAGCGATTAGTTTGGAAGGAAAAAAAAAAAAAGACTTTTCACAACTTTGCCTCAGGCAGCAAAAGAGACGGAAATGAGTGTGTCCTCCTCAGTAAACAGCTGCACTGACCACAAAAGACATGAATTAGGTGCTTTACTTTAAACAAGGCTTGCTAATCAACAACTGCAAAACCATTCCGTGAAAAAGGTTGACCTTTAGACATAAGAGGCACATTTAAAGTCACAAGTTTCTTTATATTTCAGACTTTTTTTTTTTTAAAGAAAAACAGGCTTCTGTATTTTTTTTTCCATGTTGAGGAAAGCAACTTTTTTTTTTTTCGTTTTCATTCCAGGAAAAAAAAAAAAAAAAAGCCAGAAGGGTTTATGTGATTTGGGGAAGCGATGTGGAGATAACATTTTTAAAGTTAAGCAAACTGAAGCGCCTTTCTCTCTTTGTGCGTCACAGCGTGGATAAAAATACACCAGCAGACCAAAATACTCTCAATGAGATAAACAGTGGCTTTCGGGGACGCTGTCGCTGTTTACAAATGCCCTGTTAAGAGCGACAGCAGACGGTTTAAGCAGTGGGTGGTGGTACCTCATCTGAAGGGTGAGTAAGTTTGAGACGAATGTTGGGAGTTGTTGTTTAGTGACACGTGATGTTAATCGTCTGAGAACAGCTGTCTGTTCTTCACTGACAGATGTTTCAACATTGGGATGAATTCCTGTGGCTTCAGGCTGCAGACGACTGTGTCCATTGTCTGCCATTTCCACCTGAAGAAATAAGCCCTGGATGTGACTAGGAATAAAGCGGCGTAATCACAGGCGCCACGGGCAGCATGGATAGGAGCAACTTGGGAGGGAAGCAGATTTTAAACACAATCTGAAATTCAGATTCACAGTCGACATCAAGAGGACAGGAAGCCATGTGGAAAACCGACACCCACTACTCCCATTATAAACCCATCAAATACCAGGGCTGGAGCTTAAACAAACAAACGTGTTTTACTAGATGTGAGGTATTATAAGTGACATGTGATGATGATGCAGCCATTTAAATCAAAACAGAGGGGGCTTTTCATCATTAGCCATCTGGAGGATGAATGGCCCAACATATTCAACAGTTAGGCTGTGTCTGAACTTCCCTACATCCCTAAATCACTATATAGAGGAGGGATTTTATAGTGAACTCAGTTAACTGACTGTTGGGACCGAAATCACCTAACCCCGCCTCCCCACATGGTGCCTGTGCCATCTTTGTTATTTGTTGCAGCTGCTCAAATAACAGCCTATGGTGACAG
>NW_015150759.1:0-2288 GCF_000732505.1 Cyprinodon variegatus
TTATGTATCGCAAAGAAAACTATCCTCATGAATTGGAAAAGTAAGGATAAACTCAGCATCAATCAGAGATCTGTTGCTGGATCATATTAATCTTGAGACAGCATTTGCATCTCCATCAGACCGATCTCTCTGGGCTCCCTTGATCGGCTCCATCACTTAGTGTAGTGGGTGGCTTTGGGGCGCGTCCTATGGGGCGTGGGGGCTGGTTCGGGGGTCCTCGGGTCCTGGGGGGCTCAGGGGTGGCGCTCGGAGTGGGGTGCCTGGCGGGTCTAGCCCTGGGGTCTGTTGCCCCCATCGGGACGGGGCCTGGGGCGCCTCGGGGGGGTCCTATGGCGGCTGCGTGCGGTGCTCTTGGAGAGTTCCGTGGTGGCGGACGTGGGCTACTGGCCTGGTAGCTGTGCTGCTGCTGGGTGGGGCTGGGTGCCGGGTGCCGGGCACCAGTTCTTTTGTGGTGCCGGCCAGGGTGCTTCGGTTCTGCAGGGTGTCGGGGCATAACTCGTCTTTCGGTATCGGGTTTAGGTGGTTGGCTGTGGCGCTTGGTGTGGTTGCGTCGTCCGGGGGGGTGCATAGGTGGTCGCGCCCGCGGCTGGGGTTCATGTGTGTCTATTGTGGGCTGGTTGCGGGCAGCGGGGGCCCCGGTGGGGGTTCGGGTTCTGTGGGGAGTACTGCTTGGGGTTTGGGCCGGTGTACGCCAGGCTGTCCACCCCTGCCGTGGCCTCTGGTGTGCGGGGGTGCCTCGAGGCCTGTTGGGCTGGGGAGGGGCATGGACAGGGGTTGTCCCCCCCTTATTTATTCATCTATTTATTTATTCTAATTATTATTATCATCAATTTTTTTATTTTTTTTTGTTGATGGACAGGATGGGGGGAGGGTGGTGGTGTCGGCCCTGTGCCCGGCTGGCTGGTGGGTCCTGCTGCCGGTCCCTGGCCCCCGGGCTACAGTGGTGAGACTGGTGGGGGGCCCCTCTCCGGAGGGGCTCTCGGGGAACAGGGGTGCCTATTGGAGTCAGCAGGGGAGCTGGCTCCCTGGGAGTGCAGTAAGCACCCCAGTCTTTTGCTCCCCATTCCCAAAATCCTCCCTCTGTCTGTTACATCACACTGCCACACATATAGGTTCTGGGAGGGGGTTGTTACTGGAGGGCCCCACCTTCTGATGATGTCCCCCACCCCAATTTTATTTTGCATTTTAGACACTTTCAGCTACAACATTTCCACAACACACATCTATGTAGGGTAGACTCAAAACCCATCTGTTCCAGCTCGCTTATCTGTGAATATACTGCTCTTTTCCCTATCCATTATTGTTTTTTTGTTTTTTTGTTTTTTAATGTTCTTGTATCTGCATTTTGTATTTTCATCTCTTTTTATTTATTTTTTTGTATTATTTGTAAAGTGACCTTGAGTGTCAAGAAAGGCGCTGTGAAATAAAATGTATTATTATTATTATTTTCTGGGGGGTGGGGGTCAAGGCCACCAGGGGGGGGCTTATTTTATGGGCCTCACCACGGTGGGCTTCCTCCATCCCCTCTCACATCTAGAGATTGAGGGTTCAGGGTTGTCGAATGGGGGGGTGCGCTGGCACCGCCTATCTCCCGGAGGGGGGGTGGACTGTGCCGGACTCCCCCTCTTGTACTCCCAGTTTTAATTACATCTGAGGGCAACACGCAACAACACCACATTTGAGCACGCGCAGGGAGGATCGGGGTCTTCTCACACCCTTGTTCTCCGGCTGCCACCCGGAGTCTGGGGCCTAGAGTGAGCCACCTGGTCCGTGGTTTTGGCTGGGGCTGGCTGCGGCGCCTTGGTGGCCTGCCGGTGGTGGGGCTGTCACTTTTGCTCTCCCTAAAGAAGGTTGGAAGGAGGGGCATGAAGTGCCTGGTTGAAGTAGTTTTTTTGGTAAGGGGGGGCAGTTCTGGTTGGGTGGCCAGCGCAAGATGGCTCTTGGCTCTTGCCACCCCCAGGGGTGGCAAGTCCGGTCCGTGTGCAGGGTGGGGGGCCAAGCTCGAAGCAGGAGTGAGATGTGTTTGTGTGGCGGTGTCGCCGCTCTCCTCCCTCCATCCAGATTTTAGGTTCACTTATTGGGTCATTCGATAATCCCGGGACCAACCACCGGTGCCGCCATGTCTTTGGTGCTGGTATTATCACTGCATGAAATCGCTCGTGATTGGCAGCAAAACCACACGTGGCCACGCCAGGCTTTAATTTTCTTACTGAGTATTGGACAGAACCACTTCTTTTTAAACAAGTAAAGTCGCTCGTGATTGGTTGGCGTATATATATTTACATATA
>NW_015150759.1:5404-6771 GCF_000732505.1 Cyprinodon variegatus
ATCAACATCGTGCAAATCTGGACTTGCTGATTATGGCTCCGAGGAAATAGGAGGTCTGTGAAAACAAAATGTACAGCTATGATCGGTATCCATCCGTATCCATTTCCTTTTACCGCAGAATGAAAGCATATTCATTAAATCTTACCCTTGCTCCGGTTCATAGCGCCTGCAATTAGTCTCCGAGTTGTGAAGACGGCGTACTGCTTCCTGTGAATCACAAAAAATACACTTTAATAAAGCTTGTTCTTGCAAGGCTACTATTAGCCGTAGCTTTAGGCTAGGCTGTTATTAGCCGTAGCTTTAGGCTAGGCTGCTATTATCCGTAGCTTTAGGCTAGGCTGTTATTAGCCGTAGCTTTAGGCTAATGTGAAATGTTATAATCATGAATCACTGGATGAAAACTTTGCTCTGAAATATTAATGACTAAAATATGATGTGTTTTTGATTTAATGGCAACATATGTTATCATGACCTATAAGAAATGTAACCATAACCTGTAATAAAGGGTCTTTGATTAAATATATAAAAAATATGTTTTGAAAAGGACTTTCCCCCGGTAGAATAAAAATAATTGGATTTAACCGAAGAAAATGCATCTAAAATAGTGAAAAGAAAGGAGGGGCTTGGGGGAGGAGCCCCTAACAGCCCTGAATGTATAAAAGAGAAGCTGTTTCAACAGATAGTTAGTTGTTTGCCGGCAGTCAACTCATGTGTGATTCTTTGTATTTTGCAATAAATCACATTGGACCTGGACTTCAGCTGCTTCTGCCTGATTTTTGGTTTTTGTTTGAAGATTTTTCTGCCTTTTAAGGACTTTGAATTTTTATAAAACTTAGCTTCAATTTTAAGTCGCTGGAAGAGGTTTTCCCACGACATAATTGGCGAGCCAGCCAGGAGAGGGGCTTCAGGCGTCGGACGATCTGCAGGCACCAGTTGGAAGGCGTGGAACCCCAAGGGCCCGAAATTTACCATTGAAGGTGAGTCAATTCATTATAATTTTCTAAATTAGCGGGGAACCAGCCTCCGGCGACTGCCTGTGGGTGTCAGGCGTCACAAAGCTCTTCTAAAAAAACCTAGTTTTCCAAATTTAATAAAGTAATTTCCAAATTTGATAAGAATTTATATAAGAACATATAAAGGCAGACTAAGCTGAGGAAAGGTCCAGGTATGTATGAGTATATGTGAATGCATGGATTAAGTATTAATTGATGTTTATATTAATCTGTATTTGAACTGTTCTGTGTTGGAATAATTTTGTGAATAAGTCAAGCTTAACAGATGATGTTCTGAGCGGACAAGTGGTAAAGGGACAGATTGGTCAAAGCGTTTGACATAGTCTATGGAAGCCATAGATCCGGAACATTAAA
>NW_015150759.1:7318-25587 GCF_000732505.1 Cyprinodon variegatus
AGCTTGTGTTGTGTGTTAAGGTATTAAGAAGCTAAGCGATAGCCAGGCTAAGGGATAGCCAGAGTATTACCGATTAAGCGATAATCGGAGAAATAGTACCGCTCTACCGGGAACGTTATCTATTTTCAGTTATCTGAGTAGATCCAGACAGCAGGGAAAACGCATATGCCACTGTAGAAGACAGTGAGGAAGAGTAGAAGTGCACTGTAGAATATATAATCATTTGTTTTGTGTGTCTTTGTCTGTGTGAAGAGTGAAAGAGTTATTACCAAGGGAAATAAGGGGTAAACATTAATAATAATAAGAAAAAGATTATAATATTAATAAAACGTAAAGATATAATAATAAATTAATAGAAATTATTATCACAAAATATAGTTAAAAAGGAATCACCCAAAAATTTGAAGAATTGGGAACTATAAATAGAATTGGCAACTGGAAAACACATGGTTAAAAGAATAAAAATAAATTAACAAGGTCCCAAAATAAAGATTGCAAAAATTGGATATAAAATTATATGATAAATATTAGTATTATAAATCATATTATATAAATTATAGAGTTACAATTCTTAGTTACGAAATACTATGATCTTATAAAAGACCCTAAACTCGAATTGAAGAGTTCTAAAAAGTAAAAAAAAAAAAAAGAAAGAAGAATAATTGGACAATAAGAAAATAAAAAAAGATAAAACACAATCTGTATTGGAAAGAGCAGAGCCGGCAAAAGTAAAATTAATAAAAAGGTTGGTGAATAAGCATGTACCCTAAGGGTTAAGTGACCACTGATTGCCATGGGAGCCAATGGGAGCAAACAGACTGCGGGGCTGACGCCTGCCAAACTGGTAATAATGACACATCCTTCCAATAAGCGCAAAATTCAAAAATGCATGACAGAATGGCACAAGATAACATCTGGGAAGAATCGCTGGCCTAAAGAGGGCAGCTTTGATCCTTCATGCTGTGATGAAGTAGATGCAAAATTGCGGGAAAAAGATAAAAAGCAAGACCGAATGCATTTGCATAAAAAACAGAAGTATGCTGAACAGAGTGACATTCTGCGGTATTTTAAAATGGAACACCATAAGAGTCCAACAGCCCCTGACTACACTGATCATAAGCCACCACCTTATCACCCCAGCGCAGCAGGCCAGTACCCAGTAGTGATAGAACCAGGCAGCAAGGGAAAGATTACAGGGCAACTTAAATTAGTGTTGGAAGAAGATGAGGAAGAAACAGAAAAAGAAATGAGTGACACGCAGCAGGAAGAGCATGAATACAGCAGTGAAAACGAAGGAGTAGAAAGAACCCCAGAAGTAAGGAAAAAATCTTTCATTGTCCGTTCCCGATCCTCAGTACGTCGCAGACGTACACCACAGCGGAGAAGTCTCACATGCCACTCAAAACCCAGGACCAAGTTATTCCTAAATGAACCCGAACCACTAAAGAAACTAATAGACAAGGAGGTGGTGGAACTGAGGGAGACACGATCACAACTCATCGACTGGGAGAAAAAGCTGGAAGAAGAAGCCAAGAGACAACAAAAGAAGTTCAAAGAGACAATAAAAAGACAAAAGGAAGACTTAGAAAAAGTGAGGAGAATGGAAGAAGAGCAGCTTATTATAGCGGCCAAAAATGATTACCCAGACCCACCATGTCTACAGACTAAGATCNGATCGATCGATCGATCGATCGATCGATCGATCTTGAATCCATGAGGAAAAACAACATTTGTACCATGGCTGTAGGCACTATATATGAATGCATTTGTCTGTAAAATGTTATTTTTACTTATTTCTCTTCTACACTACAATATCATATCAGTCAGAGGATAGAAATAAGGTGGACTGGTCTTCACTGGTTAAGCTTGACTGCAGTTGGTTAGTAAGGGGCCGATTTATTGTTACTGACTCAACACCCTCCTTTTGGGAAAAGATTTAGGTCAGCTGGGTTGCAGTGAATGCAAGAATAAACAAAAACATGGACTAAGACTGTGGGAAGCGGATGTAAAGAAACAGAAAATCAGGGAAAAATCTGAGGTTAGACAATATTTTGTAATGTTGCAGTGCTGTAATAAATCAAGAAAGTTTTGCCATTTATCCACGGCTGTTCTGTGTGCTTTATACTTGTAGCTCTAAGTAAAAAGAACCTGTATAACACAATCTATACAGATGTGCAGATTTCTGGAAGGTCAGGACAATCTATTCGGTGTCTTACATAATCATTGAAAACAAGGTAAATTGATATTTTAAAACACTACTTTTTAAAAATGCTTTTTTGCAGCTCAACTGAACACCCTGAAATCCTAAATATTGCTGTTATATAATGTTGTCAGATGGTTTGAAATAAAATCTTATAAATATGCATGCATATTTATAAGTGCTTTTATAAAGATTTGGAACTGGGACATTTTACCATACAGTACAGTCACTTGTATAATATGTATTAGCCTTTTCCTTGATAATGTACTGTAGCTACAATTTTTCTTTGCATTTATTTTTTTTTCTCTTTTAATATATTTGAAATTTGAAACAAAACAAGCTGCATGTTAATGTGGTGCTGCATAAATCAGAGTGTAAAATTTATTTCAGAGGGAATGTTACACTATAGAAAAGCTCCAAAGTCTCATTCCAGTGTCAGCAGATCGTGGTGAAAAGAATGTCCAATGGAAGAAACTTTGATAAACTCCATAGAGAATGGGGTTGACTCCAGCTCGACAATGTGAATCTTCTGTAGGGGACTAAATCATCATGCTGAACATGGCTGAACAGTAAGCCACATTGGAATGTTCACACATTGCCGATATAAGCCAAACAAAAATGTTGTAAATTGTTTTTTTTTTATTTTTTTTTACAACAGTTTAATTTAGCTTTACTAGAGTTACATTAGGAGATGACAAATAAACTCATTTTCACATGCCTATAGCCATGGTATAACTGATGGTTTTCCTCATGGAGTTGAGATTCAGCCAAATCATGTATTTTTTGCATGGATTGGGCATGTTACCTGGCATGCTTTTAGCTGTGGAACAAGACCTGCAGGGTTTATCTTGGAATTAATTAATAACTGCTTGCAGTTTTAGTTACTGCTTGTATGATCTAAACTAGCCAAAAAGGGAACACTATTCAACAGTTGTCTATTAGAGGTGAACAGGGTCACTGTCATGTATGCTCAATTAACCATATAAAATATATCTGCCATAATATATCATGTTGCAGCTACTAGAGAGACCTGTCACGGGAGAATATAACAATGGCTTTGTTTCACTCAGAAACTGCAAGTAACCAGCAAAAGGGACAGGAGAGAGGGACATGCACTGCCAGGCAATATGAAATTGAATCCTGTCTCGCTCAGTACCTTTCAAATGATGCATCCCTTGTACTTCTGCCTGAACCTGTTTATTCTTTTAGCCTGTTTGCTTTTCAATTATTACACGCAGGGAATAACATTTTCAGGTTGTCAGGCAGGATGAAAAGACTACTACACATGGGTGCCTGAAGATATTGTTTTAAACTTCAACAGATTATTTATATTTTGGAAAAAATATATATTTTTTGAAATTTTATATTGTAACACTTTTTACAATCAGTCAAACACTTATTTGCTCATTTTTTGGGTTAACATGAACTTTAAGCTTCATATTAGCTAATTCTGCAAATTTTTAAAGCTAAAAAAAATAAATAAAAACTAAGTTAAGCTGACTAGTTTACACCTGGTTTGTGTTTTTATTTAAAAGAAAGCAATTATAGCGGTTCACAGATATAAAGCTGGCTTCATTCAAACCACATCCCGTGTCTTCTACCTCATCCAATGCAAAAAGTTGCTGTGCAGCAATCCTCACTTGATGTAGGTAGAATCAAGCCTTGCATCCCCTCTTCTTCTGCTCTTCTCACCCTTTGGCTGACTATCTGGCTCATCTGATTTTAAGAAATAAACACATTTTACTCTGTTATCGGGCAGATGTAGGCTTGATCCATATCACTGATGGACAACAGAGAGGAGCTGTCAGTCTATCAGTAGCCCTATAGAGTTAGGAATTACTACAGTGACTGGAAATGCTTCTTTTTGTGATGGAAAGGACGGTAAATTGATGAAGGTGTCAGGGCTCAGACAATTGGACCCAGAATTCAGGCAGACAGAGCAGGTCAGTTCAAATGAAAAATGCTGTAATGAAAGCTCAGGGTAAAACGATGCGTCCTCTGGGACTGACTTGCTGGATTCTCTGTAGAGACAGACACAGATTAGTGACCACTACGCTCAGAAGGGGAACTATAACGAGCATGTGAATCACCAACATGGAAATAATTTCCTTCCTTGTCCTTGTCCAGAGGAAGGAGTGTGAGCCAGTCCAGTGACTTAGCTGGATAGTGGTCGTTTCTGAGTATCCTGTCATAGTCTGCTCTGTTAGCTGGCCTTAATTGCTAATTTTTTTCACCTGCCTAGTTCTGTCCAGTTCCTAATCATCTCTGATTTCATCCACCTGTAGGTTCTGCTTTATATCCGGCCCAGCCCAGGTATCGAGGCCAGATCCTTGTTTGATGTTTGTTTGATTTCTGTTTGTGTCCTGTCTGTCGGTTTCATTGGTTAGATTTATTTCTATGGTTCATGTTCCAGTGAGGAGTTTATTCTCAAGCCAGTGTTTATCCTCCGTCAAGTTATTCCGTAACAGTGGTGA
Source organism: Cyprinodon variegatus (assembly GCF_000732505.1). NCBI lineage: Eukaryota > Metazoa > Chordata > Actinopteri > Cyprinodontiformes > Cyprinodontidae > Cyprinodon > Cyprinodon variegatus. The sequence continues at coordinate 11,993 of NW_015150759.1, forward strand.
GAGCGTTTACGCATTTCCCTAGGGGTTCTGATTTCCTGATTCCATTCCCTCTCACCCACTGGCCCTGTCTGTCCCTGCCTCATCTGCTCACCTGAACCTCTGTTGGACTCCTGCTGCATTCTGCCTACCAGGTGTGTTTCTTTCTGAGCTGGATGCCCGACGCACGGGACTCTGAACCTGTCTTGACGCTCTGATGGATTCCTGGAACACAGATTTGTCCATTCCTGTGTGGATTGGAAACCTCTGACCGGACTGCGGACTCCTGGATTCCAGATCTACTAAAGTCTGATCTTAATTGCTGTTCTGGATCGTAGTCATGATTGCTTACTGGGGTTACTGCATCGGGGAAGCTCTGTTTTGCTCAGGGTCGCTTCTCGTTGGCAGTGCATCGGCTTATCCTGCCTAAAATTCAGAGGATGGACTGAACTGTTAAACCAGGTAAGTGACTCACTCTAATAATCATCTTCTGTTCAGATGATCGTGGTCATTTACCTGTGTTCTTCCTAAGTGTGTCAGTCGCTGCAAGCCGTAGATCCACAGCAGCACGCTTCTGTTCTGTCATGATCAGCAGGTTTACTAGCCCAGATGCAGAACTCACAGACACACAGGCAGGTTAAAAGTCCAATATTTTTATTAGGTTCGTTCAGGGTTCTGCCCTGGAGGCAGAGAGGACAGAGCAGGTTAGGTTCAAATTACAGGTTTACACATTCAGATACAGGTTACCAGGGATCAGGCAGGCAGGGTGGCTCAGGCTTGCTAACCATGGCAAGGACAACAATCCGGCTCAGAGGGAAGCTCTCCTTCAGCTTAAGTATGGAGAGCTTAATCATGAGCTGATGGGGATCAGCTGTGAGCGCTGAGCACCAGCTCCCAGGAAAGGATCCACGGCACCCTCTGGTGTGCAAGCCTCTGGATACCAACAGATAAACAGAAGCCCACAGAAAGGGATCCACGTCGCCCTCTGGAGGGCAAACCTCTGGATCCCAACAGTACCCCCCCCTTAAAGGCGGACACCAGACGCCCAAAAACAAAAAAAAACCCAAAAACAAAAACAACCCACCCAGGGCGGGCGGAGGGGGAAGCAGGCAAGGAGGGCCAGGTACAGAAACAGAACAGGGTCCAGAAATCAAGACAACCCACCCAGGGTGGGTGAGGACAGGGAAAGTCCCAGGTGGCCGGCCGTGGGGCCAGAGGCAAGGCAGAGTATCAAGTGGCCGGCCGTGGGACTGGCAGCAGGGAAGAGTCTCAGGTGACCGGCCGTGGGGCCAGAGGCAAGGCAGAGTATCAAGTGGCCGGCCGTGGGACTGGCAGCAGGGAAGAGTCTCAGGTGACCGGCCGTGGAACCGGAGCTGAGGCAGATGCTCCGGCGGCCGGAGTCTCAGAAGCCGTAGGGACCTTGCAGGAGGACGCCACCTCCGCTTTAGCAGGCAGCTCCGAGGAGGACGCCGCCTCCGCTTCTGCAGGCAGCTCCGAGGAGGACGCAGATTGCGGCTCCGAATCAGGAACACAGGAAACCGCTGTCTGCGGCTCTGAATCCAGAAGACAGGGAACCGCCGATTGCGGCTCCGAATCAGAAACTGAGGAAGCCGCCGATTGCGGTTCCGAATCAGGAACACCGGAAGCCACCGACTGTGGCTCCGAATCAGGAGCACCGGAAACCGCCGACTGCGGCTCCGCATCAGGAACTGAGGAAGCCGCCGATTCCGGTTCCGCATCAGGAGCAGGGGAGACCACTGATTGTGGCTCCAGATCAGGAGCAGAGGAGACCACCGACTGTGGCTCCACATCCGGAGTCTTTGGAAGACACAGAGCGGGCTCAGGGGTCTCCAGACGGCTCAGAGCGGGCTCAGGGGTCTCCAGACGGCTCAGAGCGGGCTCAGGGGTCACACAGGCAGGTTAAAAGTCCAATATTTTTATTGTGTTCCTTCAGGGTTCTGCCCTGGAGGCAGAGAGGACAGAGCAGGTTAGGTTCAAATTACAGGTTTACACATTCAGATACAGGTTACCAGGGATCAGGCAGGCAGGGTGGCTCAGGCTTGCTAACCATGGCAAGGACAACAATCCGGCTCAGAGGGAAGCTCTCCTTCAGCTTAAGTATGGAGAGCTTAATCATGAGCTGATGGGGATCAGCTGTGAGCGCTGAGCACCAGCTCCCAGGAAAGGATCCACGGCACCCTCTGGTGTGCAAGCCTCTGGATACCAACAGATAAACAGAAGCCCACAGAAAGGGATCCACGTCGCCCTCTGGAGGGCAAACCTCTGGATCCCAACATGTTCTGTTTGTTTTTTATTTTAAAAAACATTTTCAACTTTCCTACTGACCGTCTCACCTTGAATACTCGGTCCATCTGTCCTGCTCATGACATATCCATAACATTAATATTGAATACAATGCTTTGATTGTTTACTTGGTTGGACCCTTTAAAAGTACATTTAGGCAAAAAGAAAGGGGACATTTTTACTCCTCAATGCTTGCTCATAGCTTATCAGACATATATGAGTTTCTGATCTCAGTCTCTTTTTAGTTTATATTTTGTCTCAAATGTCTCATTAAAATTCTCCTAAAATTCACAAGAAGAAAAAAGTGAGATTATTACAGTAGATAGTTGAGATTTAGAGGAGATGGCTAGCAAAACTTGACCTTCTCCTTTTCAAATACGCTATACTGGTAAATGGTCTGTACATTTTTCAAGTCAGGACACTTGACCAAAGTGCTTTACACTACATTTAGTCATTCATACACACGGTCACATACTGATGGTGGCAAGCCACATTGTAGCCAAATCTGCCCTAGGGCTTACTAACAGAAGCGAAGCTGCCCACCGGGCCATAGGGCCCTCTGACTACCATCAGTTTTCTTTACATACAGTTTAAGTCACTTGCCCAAGGCCACAACGACATTGAAAGCTGGACCTCCAGTTGCAGGGCAAATTACTGCATCTGACGCCACTGTCACACAACAGAGCTATAGCAAAAGAAAAAGCTGGATGTGTAAATCTAGAGCATTTGGTTTGTTTAACGACATTTGCCCAAAAATGGAAATATCCTTATGTAGCCATGAATTAAAGTTGTATTTACTTTTCTTTATGACACACAAAATATTCACATCATCTTTTGCTTTATAATCCTTTATGGTCAGGCCTACTGTATATATCTTATTTCTTCTTTCACTGGAATCCCATGTAATTTACTTTATTCATAATTGTGTATTGACTCCAGTGCTCTAGGAAAACTTTCTAACTTTATATCTAAGGAGATCTGTTTTTCATCTTATAGGAAAAGAGTGGTATCATCAGCGAGTTGAGTTAATTTCAGAGGTTAACCAATGTATTTAAACGGCTAAATATATTGGCTAGTCTAAAAAAAAAAATAATAATAACCCTGCAGCTAAAATAAATAATAAAGGGTTGCAGGGGCAACCATCTTGGATCCCCTGTTGCACTGATTGTTCCTCAAGAGAGAGACTGAACTATGAATATCCTTATACATTAAATTAATCACTTTTTATAAATTTTTTCACCAAAGGTAAAATACTCTATGGATTTAATTATAGAGAAATGATTATCGAGTGAATACTTGTAGAAATCTAAAAATAAAACAAAGCCTTTATCTTCAATTAATTAATTACATTTTATTAAGTCAAGAACCAACCTAATATTGTTGTGGATAGACCAGTACTTATTGAACCCTTTTTTTTTTGCACATTATCGGTCCCAAATCATCTGTTAAGGCTTTGAATAATAAGTCTTTTAAGTTTTCCCAGAAAAAAAATATGAAATTTGGAAGTCAAACCATCTTGACCAGATGATTTGCCTACTGCTGATGTTTGTGTCTGAGTTTCAGAGTTGTCTAATGTTTTGAATGTGGAACCAATTCTAGGAATGCTGTGTTTAATGCTTTCACAAAAAATAATATTGAAGCTGTGATGAGAGTAGACTTAGTTAATAGAGAGAGCTCTCTGATTTGTCTTTGTCAGATCACAAAGAGACACAAAAGTTGAGAAACTGAGAATTATATATTAGAACTTTTTGCTTTCTACAAATTGAAAGCAGTGTTTGCAGGGAGCTATTCCTTTAATCTGTTTGAAACTGGGATGAGACTATATCTTGTTCATAGAGAGAGCTCTCTGGTTTCTCTGTTAGGGATCGCAAAGAGAAACAAAAGTTGAGAAAGTCTGAGAATGATATTAGAGCTCCTTCAGATCTTTTCTCAAACTTAAAAGGAGACTAAATCAACCTTTAGTACATCTTATTGCTCAAGGGAAAAACTGAGACCCAGGAGAAATAAACCTTAGAATCATTTTGGTTTCAAACATTCTCATACTTGTCTAGAAGTAAATGGAACATTTTGAAGATCTAATTCCAGATTTCCCTTTCCTCTGGTAAAGCTTATAGATGCACCAGCACTGAATAAGTGATGTCTCAATCTGCTCATCAAATGATGTCGTATTTGTCTTATTATATAGTCAAATACACAGTCTATTGTGAAGATATCTTTAAGTAAAAACTTACATAATGTCTCTCTGAACATGTTATAGTAGCAAGTCAGTGCACCATCAGGACAAAGTTATGATTTTACAGCAGGCAAATGCCATCCAAATCCATTCTTTATGCCTATACATGACCGATCAACTTTTTAAAGATTTTACTTGATGATAGGCACAAAATAATGGGTATTTTACTTTACAGTTGTTATTTTACATAAATAGTTCAGTTTTAAAGCAACATAAAGTTCTTGGTCGAACATTTGGCATTTTTCCTATTTTCCTGCCACCTGCACAATGAAGGTGTAGAGCAGTTTATCTTTCCTCTGGAAATCATGATGCTAATTTCCATGCATGTTGCACTGCTTGTCAAAACAATAAAAATAGGAGAAACGCCCATTTCTTTATATCCCTTTTATTCTGGGTCTTGAAACTCTCTGGCAGCATCCGCAGCGTCTTGTCAGCCAACCGGCTGGAATCATCCTTGTTCTTTGGGCATGGACTGAACAGTCAAACCAGGTTAGTGACTCACACGTTCATAATCATCCCCCGAATCGGATTATCACAATCACTAACCTGTGTTTCTCTCTTTTAGAAGTTCCTGTTATAGTCGCCCTAGCCACTGATACCATAGATCCACAGCCCGGTGTCTGTCTTGCCTGAATTCTGGGTCCTCTGTTGTTAAACCTTACGCTATTGTGCATTTTTTGCAGCAAGAAGATCTAAAAAATTATTAAAACAAAACAAAAAAATATGGAGCAAGTAGGGGTTGCATGGTAGGATAGCAATAAAAAAAAACAAACAAACAAAAAACAGTGTATTGTATCAGCCATATCTAAAGATGAAAGTATTTTTTTAATTATTGTTAATTATTACATTTATTTTTTTTTAGAATAGAATAGAACTTTATTGTTCAGAATGGAGAAATTCACTAGTGACATCGGCTCTTCTAAACAAACAGAAGGAGGAAAATGTGAGTAACGTATTGTACTAGTAACATTATGTCATGATTGGGGTCTGCTCAGACAATCATGGCCTGGTTGTATTGATGATTACACCCCTAAGAAGTACAAGTGCTCTGTATTTGTAATGCTTGCTGTGTGTCTAGTAACTTTCAGGTCAACCTTTCTTTACAAGTGATATATGAAATAGATTTTTTGTTATTAGGAGTGATAGTATGTGGACCCATTTTCATAAAACAGCTTATCAGCCCAATGCAGCTGTTACTTGTCTCCTAAATAACCTGCCAACTCCTGATAAACAAGGAAAACCTGCTACAGCTGACACATTTTTTTCAGAAAGGGCTCCAGTTCTGTTCCTACACTATTACAGCTATGCAGCAAGGACGGCAATCTGTTCCAGTCACAGTCATGATTGAGGAATCATTGTACACCTGAGTATTCCAGCTTGCAGTTGATGCCGTCACTCACTGCTGTCGCTGTCGATTACACTTGAGTGTGGAGAAGTGTGGAAATCCAGAAGTCCCATGTGGTGCAATGTGCGTCTGCACGCCCTTGCCCAAAGTCAAGCGAGTCACTGTCCTCTCTGATAAGATGGATGATAACTCTTAACTTGTGACAAATGTCATGTTCATGCTCCTAACACACTCACTTAATGCATTTGTATTTGGTCAAAGGGGTTAAAAAAACCTGCATTTGATGCATGGTTTTCATATAATTGTTGAAAACAAACCACTACTGAAACAAGGACAATGATGAAAAATGAAAAGCATGTCATCTTGTCGAGCTTCTTACATGAATTCAATGTTTCCAGAGATAATCTGCTGGTGCTCAGAGGATATGAGGCATACACAGCCACAGGGTCCACACAAATATTAAAGACACCCTTAAAAAAGGGAGACTGTGATTGTTTAGTTTCTTTTTTCCCAAGGCTAGGAGCATCTTCCTGCAGAACTACATGGGTCAGCAGGAGGTAAAGCCAGCTTTACATTGAGAAAGGGCCTTAGGGAAGATTGGAAGCAGGGATATGTTGACACGAAGTTCAGTTTGCAAATGAAAGAATTCCATGTGATGAATACAGAAATACTATCACTGCAGATGGGAGGTGCTGCTCTTTTTGTCTTTTTCTTTTCTTTTTCTCGAATACTAACTGATGCAGGGTTTTTTTTTCCCTGCTCGTTACTGTAGAACAGATATGCAACTTCAAAACAAGGTGCAATGTACAGAAAAACAAGTGGTTTCTAATAGAAATGTCTTATTCTTCAATCTCATCAAACCAATTTCCAAAGTTATGCAGTCCATTCTTTTGAGTGCCTGTCACAGACACTCTTAAATGATACTCAAATAATATTGGTTTGAGTAAACTATGGGGATACTGTGTGGGAAAATAGCTGTAAACTTATGGATGAAAAAACTAAGTATTTTTATATGTTATGTTTAAAAAAACATATATTGGTTTTAGACTAAAAGAGGTATTACGGAGCTTTCTAATGATACTGCCACCTGTATAGCCTATAGCAGTTATGCTGCCTATAACAATTATGCTGCTATAGGCTTAGACTTCTGGAGGACATAGGGACCCCTATTTCATCATTTTGTTTCATTCTATCTCTGTTCTTCCACTCTGCAGAATCTGTTAGTTTAATCTCTTACGTTATGTTCTCTGTGCCTTCACCTCATCTTCTCCTGTTTGCCTGTGATACCACCCTGGAGAGAAATATTAGCTGTGCTGCTGCCATCAACACCTTTGTTTATAGATGTTGGAGATCGGCCTGTTTTTCCAGTGTCCTGTTTCTCTGATTGTGACAGGTTGGATGTGCTCTCTTAATCCTCCACATGGGAGTTGGCTCGGAACTCGTCTACCTGGGTGTGTGTTTCCTGGACGGGGCCGCCTTTTACAGTTGCTTTTTGTATCTCTGCTTCTGTCTCCTTGAACCCCAGTCGGCCTCGGCAGATGGCCGCTCACACTGAGGCTGGTTCTGCTGGAGGTTTCTTCTTTTTAAAAGGGAGTTGTTCCTCTCCACTGTCGCACGCTTAGTGTGAGGGACTGCATCCGAGTCAATGAGTCGATGCAATCAACTGGTTTTCCCTAGATAGAAAACTTTGAATCAATTTGACTGTATGATCTGGTGAACTGTAAAGTGCCTTGGGATGAGATGTGTTGTGAATTGGTGCTATATAAATCAACTGAATTCAATTAAATTGGCAAAAACACAGAACTGCAGCACTCTTCTGCTCACTGTTATAGATAACAAGTTTTTTTTTCCACTTTTTTCACCCTACCTGGAGTTGCCATTGTTGTTTGAGTTTAGCTGGACACCGATTGCTTAAATATAACACTTTAATTGTTTGCTAGGTCGGACCCATTCAAATTGGACCTGAGGGAAATTCAAGAAGTTATGGGCTGTGTCCAAACACCCGCCCTAATCCCTATACAGGGCACTATATATATATATATTACATCATTTTATATGTGTCCCAATATCTAGGTGATGAAAAAGAAGTGGACTCAAAATTTCCCACAATGCACCTTGAAAAGTTGTGATCATGGTCTCTCGATGAGTAGATATATGCCAAATTGCTTCATGAGAGCTCTCCTGCAAAGCACATTGGGATTTGTTACTGTTGGGATCCGGAGGTTTGCCCACCAGAGGGCGCCAAGGATCCCTTCCTGAGGGCTTGTGCTCACCTGCCACCACCTGTTGCTCATTTGCTCATCAGCAGACCTGTATATAAGGAGGCAGAGGACATCACTCCAGCGCCAGAGTGTTTGCTAGTTATGGTTAGCAAGCCTGAGCCAACCTGCCTGTCTGAATCTTTGACTCCCTGAAAACCTGAACCAGAACCTGATCTGTTTTGTCTTCTCTGCTTCCCAGGTTGAACTTGTCTGAAACCAGAAACCCTGAAGAGTTTCTCTGTTGGAAATCTGTCTGTCTGATCTCTAAAGAACCCTGGAGAATCAAACCTGTCAAAGACCTGCCTGCCTGTTTTCTGAAGAATCTGGAAGGGAAACTCAAACCTGTGATCTGCAAGCAGTCAAACCAAGCTCTGCCTCTACCAAGCCCTCAGCCTGCCGACAGCCTCTGGACCCTCCTGGTTCCCCCCCTTTGCCGCTCTGCTCAAACTCCAGAACAGGTACAGACCTGCACTCTCTCTTCCTGCAAATTACCTGGACATCAGCTAACCCCTCTGTCCCCCTCTGCAGTAAACCAGTCGTGACCAGTCCTGGATCTGATTACCCCCTGGATCTGTTAATTCTCTGTACAGTGTTTTAACAATAAACCTTTGAACTTTTTCCCTGTCTGATGAGTGTTCTGCATGTGGGTTAGGAACCTGAAACCAAACATGACAGTTGTAGCATTGACAAATAACAAAGATAGCAAAGGCACTGTGCGGGGAGGCAGAGTCATGTGACCAACAGTGAGCAAAAAGTAGTGATTAATGTATGCATATGGCCAGTTAACTGAGTTCCCTATAAAATCCACTATATAGTCCCTGCTCTTTATAGTGATTGAGGAATTTACAGGATAGGGCAAGGGTTCAGACACAACTATAGTTTGTTACATCATAGCAGGGTGCTGTGGCTCATTTGGATTTGAAGACTCCTCCTTATGCGGCCAACAAATTAGCCTTTTTTTTGCCTTTCTTTATGAACGATGGGTCTGGTGTATCCTCCGTAGCCTTGGGTATCGCAAGTCTAAGCAAACCGGCTGCTACGTACTCAGAGGAAAAAGGAAAATGGAAGGATGGTTTAATATAATTATGTGAATAGTTCTGTCTGAAATAAATGAAAATAGTTATTTTAAATGGTTATAGAGTCAGATATGTGGCTGGTAATGTTTGGTTTATTGAAATGTTTTATCTGTCCCTGTGCAACTTATATTTAAGCACAGATTCCAGTATCTGTGCATTGTCAGGACTACAATCTAATATCTGTGAGGACAGTAGTTTAATGTAATTAGCACACAAAAAAAGTAGTAAGAACTTCGGCATCCATCTTTGCATGCTCTGTGAGTCAACTGTCACGGTTGCTTGGTGACAGAGCGTACGCCGAGTGAGGGGTGGTGGAGGCCTGAGAAGGCTAGACCTATTTGAATCTAAAACCCAACTCTTCCGACCTTATTTTCATGTCCCTCAAAAGACTCAGTCCAGGCAGTCCAGTGCCATGTGACTGTGTGCACTACCTGATCTTCCACTGAGGCCTATCAAAAACAAAATATGCCTACTAGCAGTTTTATGGCTTTACAGGAGGGATATTCTCATTTATGGAAAAACAGGTGGTTTCCAGCATGTTAAACTATAACATGACACATCACTGTGAAGGCCAGGATTTCCTTTAAAGAGTAAGGTAAGGCTTGATAAGTTGATCCTAAATAGAAAAAGAAGATTAGGGTGAACAAAATGTCCATTATAATGGATACAAATGAATGTTCCAGGTCATGAGAACCGAAAAAAACAATAACTACCCTACAATTTTTTTTTGTGTGTGATTTCCTATCTATCTAGGCCTAAATGATAAACTTTTTTTTTTTTTTTTTTTTTTTACACATAATTTTATTTTGATTTTATAGTTGTCCACTCTAGCGTACAGGAAGATTGAAGTTTGAAATTGGAACTGGATTTATTGAAAAGAAAGAAATTACTTTTTCTGATTTTAGAATAACTTTAACCAAAAAAAGCAGTACATTTTAACAAAATGCAAATCGTTTTTGATTATCCTCTGTAATTTCTTTCTTTTTACAGGCAAAATTCCATTGCTTTGTGGAAAGAGAACAGTAGCCTAAAACTCATACATACTAAAATTAGTTTTCTGTTCTCTCTTCATATGGATATTTTAATTGGTTGATAACCCTGGAAGCATGTTTTCTTAAAGCATCTTACATTTGATCATTTTTTTTCCAGTTTAGTATTTATATTTTAAATGAATCTTCTTCTGCAACTGTAATTTACATTTCTAAATACAGTGTGTAAGTTTGGCACAACATAATCAACTTTAATCATATACATCATAGATATAATTTCCCACCAACAAAAATGTAGCGAATAAAATCCTGAGTGGCTAGTAACATTCAAAACCACTAGCCAGAATGGCTTTTGAGCAAAAAAGTTAAAGTCAAGCCCTGCTTTAAAGGGGGAGACAACCTTGTCTAACATTGTTAAGCAAGGATCTGACTCTGCAAAGGGTGCCTGTCTTCTTTGCCTCTTCAATTTAATCTCCTGTTGTGACATCAGAGACAATCCTTAGTAAGTTCATCAGTCTGGTGAACCTATGCCTTGTCATTTTTTGGTTAATAAAGAGAACTTCTGTAATTTTAGCTCAAAACAAGTTGACCCTGGATTAGTCAAGGAAAACTATCTGTACTGATATTCCATGGAAAATCTTGATAAACAGGAAGCTTAGATAGTATGATGCTACTATGATTATAGAAATAGCATAAATGAAATAAATTCAGCAATATGAGTGACTTTTAACTTCAACATGTCTGTTTGAAATTAGGAAACCATAGAATTAGGTCCTGGCCAGAAGAGCAAGTCAAAGTTCCTGCATCCTCTCTGGCACAAAGTATGTCCCTTTATCCTCTCCTCCAACATCTTTATCCTTTCCTGGTTTACCATCCTCCTCTGTTGATACTCTACCTCATTTTTCTGTCCATCTGACAGATCCAAATCTAAATCTTGGTTAGCAATCATGAACAGGACCCTTACTTCTTCACCTCTGTCTCCTAAAGTAAAGTAAAGTTACTAAAAACACAAATATTGAAACAGTGTCCACTTCAGTAGATGTTTATAAAAGGGCAATTATGTTAAAAGTGAATAAAAAAAAGAACGAAAAATATTGTTCTTGATGATTTAAATAAGAAGAATATATATAGTTATTCTTGAAAAAAAAATTATTATTTGACAAACACTTCCTTTTTCCATAAAATGTTGGTATAGGTCAGCCACCCATTTTGATTATATACAGTTAAAACTTGTCAAATAACTACCTAATTTAATTGTTTAGCAGATAAACCTTCATAAAAGTGGTCCTCTCTGATAACTCTTATTTAAACCTTTTTTTTCAGAGAATCTATACAATCTTTGTATAATTATGAGTGAGACATCCATAACCACATAAATCTTCTTACATGCTATTCTTGATCTTACAGTTTAATATTCTACTTAGGTGTCCAGCTATTAACCCCTCACACAGTCTTAATTAAAAAGAAAAAATGTTTTAAGTCCCTCAATTGCTATATGTAGACCTTTGGAGACAAAAAAAAAAAAAAACAATTTTATTTTTATATTCTACACATTTTCTGAAGGTAGACAGACATTTGATTATTTTCTGGTCTCATAACAATCTCTGGCTACTACAATTATCTAACCTTTAAGCACCTGTGGTACCTTACTGTAATCAGGCTCTCTCCTTTTAAAGTAAACACATACTCTGTAATCTTGTGCTGGTACATATTGTTCTACACTGTTAATGACTGATGATTTTGCATCTCTTACATGATTTCATCTTTTTATTTCAGGACCACACTGACCTAAAGCTGAATAAACAATCTAAAATTGTGCTTGGATTCTAAGTGCATCTGACTCTCACACGTAAATCTATAGTCTCTGCAGTAATAATGAAAATGACCCTTCTTTTAGCTGTAAGCCATAGCAGACTGGCCTGAAATGCTATTGATTATTGATTATACATTTAATATTTACCCTGCAGAGAAGGCCATAGCCAGGAGAAGTGACAGTATTGTCGCCCACTACATCACAATCTGTGAGGACTGTAACAGCTGTGCAGAATGATCCTGATAACATCTGTGTTTGTCTCTGGCCTACCACAGATCCTGACCTCCTATCAGATCAGCCGTCTAATCATGTAGTTCCTCTGCTTTCAGTTGGTCCCGCGGGGGGTTGCCCCACACAGCTGAAGTAAGAACCATTTAAAACATCTTTTCTACGTTCTTCTGTAGAGAAAAAAGCTGATTTGTCTTTGCAAATGTCTTTACAATTACTGGTCAATATTATCTTTGCTTCTGGTGCAAAATATGAAATACCTAGAGAATAAATGTGTGTGAAATTATTGGCATTTGAGAATATACAAAAATTTCAGTCCTATAACACAGGTATGGCTGTCAAAATCGTGCAATATATATGCAACTGTTATGATGTCACAATAAAGACATAGAACCCAGCGCATTGTCAGATAACACCCTTCAGGTGTGTGTGGAATGTATCCCTATGGCTCCATCTCTTCTCTCTAACACTGTTTATTATTGGACTCATACTGCCAGATATGAAGTAAAGTGACTCATTTTTCAAGCACAGCTCTGGATTCACTCACAATTGAAAGGTTATAGGTACATTGCCGCTACTGTAAGAATAAAGCACAGGATTAGGTGTCCTTTCTCCAGGTTTTTAATGCTGTGTTGTCAGATCAAATCAGTGAAAGCAATACTTATATTGTTAATAGGGCTATTACTCAAGAACCAGTTTGATCTTTTAGATTTATACACCATGAAAAATAAATGGCAACCCAGTCATCATGTTCCTTTTCAGTATATTTCAGAAAATGCTGCTGACACAAAGTTCCCACTTTACACTCATAACAATCTAAGAATTACACACATTTACATCTTTAAAATACAATACAATTATATGTTATTTGTAATAATGGGATATGACAAAAGGACAGATACAGTAAACTTATACAAAAAATACACTGCAAATGGGCAAAGTACAGAGTATGATTTTTAGTCACATATAATGGTCAGAATGCAACGACATGAACCCCCCACTCCCCTTCTCCCCCTCTAATACGGAGGCTGTTATGGTAAAAAAAAAACGCTTCTACAACATCCACATCATATATCTTTTCCAGCTGAGGTTTGTTTACATAGATAGTTTTATTAATAGTATCATATTAGTCTGTATGAGATATATATTTTAAATAGGACTAAGATAGGACTATATATTTTATATAGGACTAACATAGGTGTTATTTTTTCCACATTTTTATCATGATTTTGTGAGCTGCTTAGCATAGTTATTTTAACAGAATAAGTAATTGTTGTTGTTTAGTTTGATAGCAAGATTGTGTTGGTTGGTCCAAGTCTTGACTGTGGCACAGGGCGTAGTAGATGAGGAAGAGGGAGAGGAAGGGGGCA
>NW_015150759.1:25597-31855 GCF_000732505.1 Cyprinodon variegatus
GATTTTGGCCTTGAATTTCCCTTCTGGACTCTGGTGCTGCTCGGCGTCTGCTGCTCGCTCTCTAGGAAGTCTGGGGGCGTCGCCCGCCGCAACTGCGGTCAAAGCTCCGCGAACGGACTGAACTTTGAATCAGGTCAGTGACTTTGCTCCAAGTCGTGTTAAGCTCCATATCCAGTCGCTGACCTGTATTCTCCCATTTCTGCTGAGATCCCTCCCTCAGCAGACGAGCAGTCCCGCGCACCTGTTTGTTAATAAACGCTTTGAACTTTCCCACTGCCTGTCTCGCCTTGAATTCTTGGTCCTACATTCTGAGATCATTACAGTAGTAGATGAGGAAGAGGGAGAGGAAGGGGGCAAAGTCTGCGGTGTGCGTGCAGCCAAGGCCAGGCAACAGAGAGGTGGTAGTGGGGTGACTGGAGCTGAGGAGACAAAATGTGAAACTCTCTAAAGGAGCCGGAAAGAAGTAACCAAGGTATGTTTTCAGAAAATTATTTTTGTGCAAATATATGGTTTGTGTGGTATAAACAATCCAAAATATAACATAAAATTCCACATTTTTAATTTATAGCTCCAACCACTGCTTGTCTTCGAGTTAATGTTGTCAGTAGTTTGAGGAGTAATCTCTCACTATTGTCTCAGTTTAATGCTCTATACTTGCTAAAATCACATTCAAGTGTAATGGCGATCTCTGCAGTCACTGGTTTTTCAACTCTGTGTTGCCCTAGCGTAAAGATGTCCGCCTCCATACATGCGAGATCTGATCCTGTAGAATTCTTTATATTAATTTCTAAGGTAAAGCAAATATAGAGATTGAGACATTCAGTTCCTAAATGGTAATAAATTATGTACTTATGCATAATATATTGTGACGGTTACCTATAATCAAAGAGTGGGGAACCAGTCAGGTCTCTCTCCTGACATATAAGATTTATACATCGGTCCAAATCTGATGGATGTATTGTTTCTCAGATAGCATAGACAAAGGAAGAAACATGGTTAAACATTAATAGATTTTATTTCAGTCATTTTTAACAAAATTATTGATACAAGCACAAATTGCAGAGAAAGATCTCACCATATATCAGCCCCTTGCGTCTTCGACAATGTCGGTGAGAGACCTCACTGAAAAAGCAGAGAGTTTCTGCCCACTTTCACTTTTTATCTAAAAGTCAGTCACCATGTCTCCCTCCCAAAGCAACCCAGTCAGCATTCTTGACCTTCTCATACAGCTTACAGCAATACCAAATAAGATGATGCTGGAATCGCTACAGCTACCATATAGAATGTCCATTATTATGGCTGTCCTACACAGAAGAGTGACCAGATATAGAAATGAACAGATGTAAGAGGTTTTTAAAACTAAAATAAAATAAAAACAAAGGAATTTTTGATAGTAATCATAACCTAAAACATTGATGTAGAAAACCGAAAAATAACGTTTCTTATAAAAGACTTCAATATACAAGAAAATAAATAATAATTATATAATGATAGAATCACAATTCCTTAACTTAAATAATTCATGTCCCTTGCAATCAGTTCAGTTCAGTTGAAAAAAGGGACTAACAAATAAATCCAGTCCACATATTAGTGCTGATCAGTCCAAACCAGGCAGCTTGAGTCAAAAGAAAAAACAGAAAACAATAGGATGACAAAGTCCAGTCCACGTTTTTCCACTAAACTACACAAGCAACCAGAACAAACTGCACAGTGTCCAACTTGAGCTCGGCAGCAGAAAAGTTTTAGTCCAGAGGGAAAAAACAAAAAAAACTTCAGATGCAAAAATGCGACAGGACTCAACGTACCACAGCTAGTAAGACACAGGATCACCACCTGGAGAGGAGCCATGAGCCACTTCACTTCACTGGCATGTGAGGGGCGTCCCCACTGGAAACACTTCAGCTCTCTCCCATTTTGCTGGACATAAGTTAAATTTGAGGCATGGCGGTAAGTTTTCGTGTAAACAATATTCAATGAAGAATACTCAGGCTGTCACAATATTACATTCCTTTCAGTAAGTCCTTGTAATTATTAAACACTGTGGCTTTAGGTAATGTAGGGCTGTAGGATATGTTGAACAAAGTGAATCATTCTTTAATGCACAGTTAATTAAAAAGGGTTTAGTTAGAAGCTTTATTAGCCATAAGGCCCTCCTTTAAAAAATCTAGCCTAGAATTTGTCATCCATCAATACATTTTCTATTTTGACTGAGAAAAGAAAAAAGGGGGGAAAAAATCATTATTTTCTCTCTTTCCTTCAGAACATTCATGTTCATCTATTGACTTAAAAAAAAAAACAACAACAACAAAAAACGCTAAAATATGAAAAATGTATAAAAATGTAATAGAGGCAGGACATTAGATTAGTTCCTCCATCAACACCTCTGAAAGACTTTCCAATTATGCATTTCTGCTGTAAAGCCTAGTGAGGAGTAGGAAAAAGCAGACATCTTAGAATAAGAAGGATATCTCACTTTTGCTCACTAGACTCTGACGAGAACAGACCTCAAGAAATGTTACATCAGTAACTTTGGAAACTCTTTGTGTCACTCCTAAATTACAGTGTTAACTGGCGACTTAAACGTTCAGAAGAGAATAGCAGAAAAAGATATGTGATTAAGCTGTCTTAAACAAGTGGCAAATGTGGCTATATTTCTTCTAATAGCTGCTAGAAGCTCACACCAGGAAATATTTTCTGTGTCAAACCAAAATCACTTAATTTCCTTCTTTAACGCATCTTCATTGCTAGATTTATGCCTCCATAGAAAGGTGTACAGTAGCTAAGGAAGAAATACTACCCAAGTAATTTGCTTGAGTAACAGATTTCTTTAATGATTCACCTAATTGGTATGGAGAGAGCTTACTGAAAGCAAAGACCATTAATCAAGAAAGAATACATCTAGCAAATGTGCCTTAAAAATGAAACTTTGAAAAACCAACTAATTGTTAGGGTTCCTGTTTGTGGGGGGTTGCTTTGTGATCTTCTTCTTTTTAGTACCTTCGTCCATTCACTAGATGGTTCCCTAGTTGTCTGTTGGCCTGGAGGCCTTCTTCCTGGTGTCGACCACCCACACCTGCTGCTCGATTGGTCATTACCTCCAGAGTATATAGGCAGCGGACTGTCATCACCTAAACGCCAGAGTGTTTGCCAGTATTGGGTACTCTATCCTCTCTGAGATTAGCTGAGTCTAACCTTTTGAGCTTTTTTGTCTCTCCGAGTCTAAGGATTTAACCTTTGTCTCCTTTGTGGTTCTCCGGCAGGATAACATACTGATCCACTGGATAAGCCTGGTCTTCTACCCCTTGGAAGGAAATATTTGTCTCTCTGAGCAAGGGGAAACCTTCACCTGATCAGTTCAAGCCCTCCTCAAGAAAATCTCAGACAGTCCGCTCTGCTGCTCCTCTGGACCCACAAAAAGTCTGCCTGTCCGCCCTCCAACTAAGTAACCTCCATATCTGGACATCCTCCCCACAAACTGGACCCAAGGATCAACCAAAGACCATTTTCAGTGAGTCAAATTAAGCTATTTATCTTCTTCGGCTGATTTTCCTATGGACCATGAAGTCACCATTTTTGATCTCCCTCTAGAGTTTCCGGTTCCAGTTCACTAGACCGCTGAATACTTCCCAGCTGTGAATAGCCTGTATTATCTCTCATTGAGTTTTTGTCACATTCAATAAATTGTTAACTTTTCCCGTGCCTCTGAGTAGTTTTCTGCATGTGGGCAAGACATTCAAAACCCAACATGACACTAATCACAAACGAGTAATTTATGTGTATTCAAAAGTTAAACTGGCTTGTAACCAAAAGTTATTTACAGCTTTTTTCATTTCTTATTTCTCCTTATTTTATTTTAAAAATTTTACCTTATTTAATTTTTTTTTTTTTTTCATTTTTGAATTGGAATAGCATCTTCCAGGGCCCCTATGTCCTATTATTTATTAACTCTCCATCCTAATAATCAAATTCTGTCATAATCATGACTCTGTTAGCTGACCTAACTGCTCCTTTCACTCACTTAAGTCTGCACGGCTACCAATTACCACTCATCTCATCCACCTGCTCCTGCTGCTTTATATATGACTCAGTCACAGCTATCGGGGCCAGATCATTGTTTGTGAGTTTTGATTTGAAGATTGTGTTGCTAAGTTTGACTTTGATGTTCTCATTCTCGGAGGCGAGTGGTAAGAGGGGTTTTTAATATTGTTATAGTGTTCCTGATCATGTCCTGTCTCTTATCCACTGAGTGTGCCCTGTTCCTGTTTTGGCTCAGTGGAGGGATCTAGTTTTAACGTACCAATATACACCCATGGAAATTTTTAAAGTAATTGACATTTGAAAATAACAGCGACATCAGAGATGCCAGCTGCATGTTATCTAACTGACTAAAGTAGAAATTATTCAAAATCAGCATGAATGCAACAACTTATTGAGGTTATTAGGAACAGTGATGGTTACAAAGTCTTACTGCCGAATGAAGGTTCAGCAGTAAGTCGAAGTTCTGGGTTTACTCTCTGTTCTCTGAGTTATCCCCACCTGTGATGAGGCTAACTATAGCAGAATTTTTAGAGAACTTCTGGAGGTGGCAGCGTGAGGACTTCTGTGCAACCAATCTGTGTCTCAGATTTGAGACACAGCCCTGTACCCTCACATACTGTGGACGACCAGTGAGGTAGTCCAGAATCTTCTTGGACATGTGCTGGCCCACCCCTGACAGCTCCAGCTTGTCCCTTAGGAGTCCTGGCTGGATGGTGTTGAAAGCAATGGAGCAATCAAAGAACATGATCCTCACAGTGCCTCGAGGTTTCTCTAGGTGAGTCAGAGCTTGGTGCAGGAGAAAGATGATGGCATCATCTGCCCCGATCTCAGGATGGTAGGCAAATTGCAGTGGATCCAATGAAGTCTTCATCAGCGGGCATAGATGGTGTAAGACCAACCGTTTCAGGGTCTTCATCAGGTGTGAAGTTAGCGCTACCGGCCTGTAGCTACTGAGGACCTTTGGATGTTTTGTCTTTGGCACCTGTACCAGACAAGAGGTCTTCCACAGTTGTGTTACTTCTCCCAGCCTCAAACTGTAGCTACTGAGGATCTTTGGATGTTTTTTCATTTGGCACCGGTACCAGACAAGAGGTCTCCTACAGTTGTGGTACTTCTCCCAGCCTCAGGCTTAAGTTGAATATTTAGCACAAAATGCCACACAGTTCCTCTGTACAACATCTCAGAAGCCTGGAGCTTAACCCACTTCAAGTATCCAGCAGCCCTGGTGTTCTGATTTTGGCCTGAGATTGTCTTCAGGCTTTTCTAGATCCCTCTAATGTTGTTCGGCTGCAGCTGATTCTCAATCTTCTTCTTGTAGCTGTTTTTCCCATCCCTGATTTTCTTCCTGATTTCTGTCTGCACAGCTCTTGATCTAAAGGATCTCCTCTTTTCTTTCAGAAGTGCCTCTATCTTGGGGTTGATACATGGTTTATTCTTGGAGAAAGGGTGGAATCTTCCTGATGGTACATTGTTGTCCACACAGAAATAAATGTAATCAGTAATGTAATCTGTGATACTAGTGATGTCCTGTTGATTAAGAGCACAGAGCTCTTTCCACACAGTATTGGAGAAATAGTCCCTGAGAGCTTCCTCTGCTTCCACAGACCATCTTATCACTGTCCGGTTCACAGGTGGTTCTCTGCAAAACAGTGGTTTATACACAGGCTGGAGATAAACCAGTTTGTGGTCATAGCTTTCCAGGGGCGGGAGAAGTGATGAGCTGTATGCCTCCCCACTGTTGCTATACAGTAGATCCAGTGTTTTATTGTCTCTTGTCTGGCAGTTAACATACTGTGTGAATGTGGGAAGAGTGAGGGTGAGTCAGACATGGTTAAAATTCCCCAGAGATCAGAAAGGGTGCTGTGTTTGGTGTCTGCTTGTGGTAGTGTTCAGGGCATCACAGATTGTTCATTAATTAGCGGGGGGGGGGGACATAAACAGCTATAACAATAAAGTGTGTAAATTCCCGGAGCAGGCCTCATGCTAACTGCTAGCAGCTTAATGTCCTCGCTGCAGAGTGTCTCTTTAATGGCTAGGTGTTCAGAGTTACACCATTTTTTGTTCACAAACACAGCCACACCCTCTCTTGTTTTCTTACCACTCTGACTGGTTCTGTCGGTCCGATGTAGATGAAATCTGTCCATGTTTACATGAGAGTCCAGTGTTAGCACGGTTAGTGACGTCTCCACCAGACATAGAATGCTAGCCTCTCGATAGCAT
>NW_015150759.1:32295-57246 GCF_000732505.1 Cyprinodon variegatus
CCATCGGCTGGATCTTACCATGCTCTAAGGAGTTGCACTGAACTGTTAAACCTGGTAAGTGACTCGCTAAACAGAGCTTCCACTGATGGGCATTGCCCCACCTACCCCGCAGCCACTGGAGATCCACAGCTCTGTGTATCCTATGATTTTAAATAAACACTTTGAATTTTCCCACTGTCTGTCTCGCCTTGTATTCTGGGTCCTATCTTCTGAGTTCATTACAAATTCATTTAGGTATGACAGGATAATAGTTATTTTTGAAGAGTACAACAAGACAGTGTAAACTGAATTGAAGACACCAAAGGAGGATGCCTTGGATGTTTTGCTCTGGTGAAAAGTGCAATTGTGCAAAGATGTTTCATAAACTAGCACTTATGGCACGTGATCTACTTGCCATCCCAGCATCAAGCGCAGACTTTTCATCTGCTGGGTCGTGATGCAGGAAGAAGCACATAGCCAGTGACTGTGGACCACATATTTTTCTGCAAAGCAAACATCAGAGAAAGTCTTAACTATCAGTGATAGAACACTATGGTTAATAAAATTCTTTGGACTGGCCACCTGACCTATCAATTATGAGAGAAAGGCAAGGTACCTAAATAGAACCCACTCATGAATAAGGAAAACTTGCAAACTTCATGGAGAAAGACTCCATATCAGGAATTGATTCAAGGACCCTTTTGCCAAAAGGCTACATTCCTTTGTTTTGGCCAGGTCCTAAAAATATATTGAAAGGTTAAATATAAATAAAAATACTGAAAGTCAAATCTAACTTTCAGTGTTCAAGAACAAAAAAGATTTAGTGCTGTTATTGCTTGGTAAAAATGTGATTTGAATTTTGCTTTTAAAAACATTTGAACAAAGCCAAATAGCCACATAGCACTGTTTTGACATATTTCAACATCTTTAAGAGCAGTAATTTTTTTTTACTTTATACACCTCTACTGTTTTTTTTTTGTTTTTTTTTATTTAATCACCATCCATCAAACACCAAGCTGACAGCTATTACAATATGTTTGTGCTCATATGTTGTATTTGTGTTCTTCAATTATTTAGCTGTGCCTTCTGGTAAAACACCTCTTAGCACTGCAACCCCTCAAAAGTAGATTAAAAATATCAAAATATTGTTCCTTTAAATTCTTCTTCAACATAAAAGAGGGAGAGAAACAAAGGAATTTCAACTTTTAGGCTAAGAAATGGTCAAGAGTTACCATGTAAAAAACTAAACATCTAAAACTTCTGACTGGTTCTGATTAATAAGACAAATTAAAAGAATGATTCATTTATCATTGTTTTGTATTCTAATATCTGTAGTGATACTCCCTTTGATTTGTAAACTAAAGGTTGTTTCAAGCTTTGTTTTCATTACAGTTTTAAAAAAAACAACAAAAAACCAACACATGAAGCATATGTAAAATTGAAAAAAAAAAAAAAAAAAATTAATTAAGTCGGAGAATTCCTCTCATGCATGCAAACACATATGACCAAAGTGGTTTCACTGGTTTGGAATTATATTACTTTACAAAAGCTTTGAAGGATGTGCGATGAAGCATTTAAACTCAGAGGTTCAAAGGCAGTATTTCTGTCAGATTTAGCAACACCTGTGCAAAAGCCTTTTCAGCTTGTGGTGAGATTTATTCTGAACGAATTGAAACAGATGTCAAAACAAAGTTTTTCTAAAGTAGTTTGTTTATTCAGGAAGTGGAAAACTACATAAAAGCAGAGGAATCTTAACTCACATTCGCATGCACATAACTTCTGTGATCTCGCCTGACAGAATACAGTGACAGTAATTTATAAATTGGTGCTTCTTGAAAATGTGTCTGACCTGTGTTGTCCACACTAACCTATTATGAACACTGTGAAGGGAGTGAACATACATTCATTTCACTTTTCCACTATGTTTCCAAGGCCAAAACATGTCCTTGTGGAATAAAGAAAGAGCTCTAGGATGCATCATTAAAGTGCCTCCTGCAAAGAAAGCTGATTTCTCAATGTTAGGGCCTTGCAGTGCAGATTTATCTCAAGGAAGAAAACTGACAGGGACCACTGGAATTTATTCTAACTGTATAAACCACAGGCTTTCTATCATATAGTCAGTTACCCTGAGAAGCTATGGTGAAGATTTCTGTTATTACACATAAGTGCACTTAGAGGGCAATGTCAAGTCAGAGGAAGGTATGAGAGAAAATGACAAAATTCTTGATAAATGGATCTTAATAATAGCTGGACAGTGATGTTTTCAAACTGCGTGAGTTTCTAATTATGGTGTCTTACTCTGTGTTGTGTTTTGAATGAGAGAAAATGTATTTCTTTCCCACCTGCTCCTGAAGTTATTGTAGAGTAACATAATTCAGAAGATTTCTTCAGGACACATGCTGTCAGTGCTTCTAAACACCCTCAGTCTGTTTTACATAAGCACCTTGCAAGCAGTCTGGTAATATAAATTGTTATGGTGATATGGTATGTTGTTATGAGAAAAATGTGACTACACAAGGACTTTCCTATTAAACTTGACTTGATGTAGAGTCCATTCTGGCACCAACAGCAAATGCATGCCTCACTGACTTTCCTCTGCTCTTTTCCTTACATTTTCAGATGTGATGAGGTGAAGTATGATGGACATTACTGCATAAGTGACCGATGTTTCAATGATTGAATGCTATTTCTTTACCAGACTGATGAAGCCATTCATGTTATGTATATCAGGTAAAAAAAAAAATGACCCCGTTTCAAGGGAACAGAAGTGTAGGTTTGTGTCCTTCACAGTGAAAAGAAATCCATTTCTGCTAAATTCTTGTGTTGTTCTGTTCATGATACAGTTCGGTGTAATTAATCTGCTACATGTTTCACCACCGCTGATATGATGCATATTGTCTTGCTTTAGGGTAAATGAGTGCTGTAAAAAAAAAAAAGAAAGCAAAAACTTTAAACTTATGATTTACTATTCAATAAAGCTTCTAGTTAAATATACTTATACTGAGCTATCTCGGTAGTTATACTTAGACAACTTTTGTTGTCATATTGTTAACAGAGGGTGTATACAAAACAAAATAGCGTTCTGTACAAATTTCAGACGGTAAATGAGCAGCAGCTTGGCAGTGAAATTAACATTTCTATTTAAAGTGCAGCAGTGATCAAATTTAAACAGCATGAGAGAAAAAAAAAAACATAGTGCAAAACACAAACTGATATGAAAGTTTCAGAGCATTGCAAAGATAAATATATATGGTGCAAATATGCTGGTATGAACTTTGAATGCAGAAGTATATAATTGCCTTTTTTTCTTATCTACACCTACTTTTTAGGAACTTTTGCAATCAACCAATCATGCAACAAGCCTTCGTATAAAACAAGTTTGTTCTTAAATAGTTTGTATGAGTGATTTAGGAGAGAATGTGTCGTGGTTTTACAAAGTTCAGACCCAAATGCAGAAAAACCGAACAGAGAGACCAGGGAAAAGTTTTAACGGGTTTTATTGAAGAGGTTAAACAGAGGGAGAAGTGTTGCTGCTCAACCGGAACTGAAAAGTGAGGGGAAGACACAGCGGTTAGTTCAGGCTCAGTGGGGAATTTGACTCGTGAAACTTGGAGAAGAAGTTTTGGTTGCCGACTCACGTTTCCAGTGAAGTTGTTGAATCCTTGACTCCTGTCTGTGTGCTGTGGTTCCAGTGTTAGTCTGATTCGGTGGAGGGCAGAACAGGTTTTACCCAGAATGCGGTTGATAGTTGGAGAACGGAGATACTGACTGCCACTCAGATTTTCTGTGGTACTTGAACAGGTCGTAGAGGAGAAAAATCCCTTTCTCAGTGGAAAACTCAAACGATCTCTCAGGGAAAGTGGATCCAAACCTCCTGTTTGAATCCCAGCTCAGTTTGAAGCTCAGTTTATCCTTCCAGGGTGTGAAGGTCCGAGAGATCCAGTTTGCAGGACAACTTCCTGCCAAGAGGCAAAGACAAAACAAAGTTAAACTCAGGTTGACAAAAACTCAGCTTGACTCAGCAAACTCAGCTATGCTAGAGTACCCTAAACTGGCAAACACTCTGGCGTCAAAGTAGTGGCAGTCAGCAGCTTAAGAACACTCTGTTTAACGAGGAAACTATCCACAGGTGTGTGAGGAGGCGGAGCAGAACCAAGCAAATTGTTGTCACAAATTTACTCCAGCCAATCTGATGCGATTTAGCCACTACATTTGGTTAAATATTCCAGTCTATCAACATGCGATGTATCCAAACAGACTTGTGGATGTGATTGACCAAAAGGTAAAACCCCATACTCTTTAGATTTTATTTTAAAATATTTCAGACCTTGCGTTATACAGTGTTAAATACAATGCAGTTTGTAACAAGATAGATAGTTTAACGGGTATATATATATTTCTGCCAATGCATTTAATTAATCACAAAACTGATCACTCAGAAGTGCTTAAAAGAAAAGTTTATTTTGTTAGTAGAAATTACATTAATTTATTACTTAGATAAAAATTATTTTATGTAGAAGACTCAAACACATTCCTTGTGAGAACAGCACAGGAGATGATCAATATTGTAGAGTGCTCTTGTGAGTTTTGCAATTTTGAGTAGTAATGGATTGAAAGTGTCTATTTATTAGCACAAAAGAAAAATTACAATAGACAGACAGAAGGGAAATTATCTCTTCAGCTTTACAGAAAATCAGTAAATGAGTTCTTTGAGAGACAAGTGTTCTTGTTAAGGCAGATTTGAAGGAATACACTTAAGTGATCCTCTGAAATTCAGCTTCAGATTGGTGACATAGTTTTGTGTTACATTTGGTGCTTTTTTTCTAATTTTGTTGCTTGTGCAGTAGGATTAAAAGTTGTCTATTTAACAATTCATATCTTTAATGAAATAATTGGACTTTTAGCAAAAAATGCTGCTTAAAAATCAAAATATTCTCTTCTACATCTATATTTCTGCTGCATTGTACATATATTATTTAAGGATGCTTAAATCTTTACACACTATATCTCATGTACTTGTTGCTGATAGCAGTCTTTAGCTGATGGTGGTTTCTATCTTTAGCCAAGAGCACAGGATTCAGAGAGACAAATTAATTTGTTTCTTTTAGAGATAGATCTAGGAAATGTTATCCGCATGCTGTGTTACTGTAATTGTAAGAGGGGTTGTGAAATCCCATCTTTTAATGTGATAATCTATTCTAAACTGTTAAATCCCTTTTTATCTGTTTTATGTCTGTTTTATGTCTCTGTGTTGCCCTGCGACGGACTGGTAACCTGTCCAAGGTGTACCCCCGATCTAGCCCATTGACAGCTGGAGATAGGCACCAGCACCCCTCCTAACCCCAGCAGGGATAAGCGTTAAGAAAAATGATGGATGGATGGATGAGATGTGGGTCAAGAGGATTTGTGAGTTTCCACGGTTTACTGTTACCCTATTTGCACCTAAATTAAAGTAATCATTGCCTTTTTGCATCCCAAAATTTAACTGTAAATAACCAAGTAACATTTAGTCTATATTACATATGTGATGCATCATTTGAAAGATAACAACTTCTAGTTTCTGAAAATATAAATCAAAACATGTGACTAAAACACAGCCTAAAATGCATCAGTTTAAACATGACTCAAAGTTGTTTTTTTCCTTCTCAAAATGATAGGTCTTTTTTGAATGGCAGTAATAAAGACATGCTTGAGATGGGCATTGGTTTACATTTATTCTGCATTATGTCAACAACAACTGAAGAAAATTTCAGACCTCTACCTATAATAGTTCCTTTAAATATGGGACTTTTAACTTCTGGAATCATCAGCGTCTCCAAACCTCTCCAAAATATGCCCAATTATTCCAAGTTGTGCTTATTCCTTATATAGAACAATTTTACCCCAAAAATCTCACCGGAGCATTTTGATGGCCACAAAATATTTTTGAAGCAAATATTTTTTTCATTTTTCTTACTTTCCATCTAATTATCTAACAGTGTGCAATTACTGATGTGTCTGCTTGCCGTATACGCCTGGCAATATACCTGACTGGCGCCGCCTACTTTAGCAATGCCTTTCCCTTGTTTGAAACCTTATTTGATTTTCTACAAAGCCAAACAGGGCCCCTTGTCTTAACCAATAACAGCAGGATTCTATGAGGCATACTATTGCTCTACTTGGTGTGTCATTGGCTGAAAGGCAAGGAGCGCTTGTAACACTTCATGGGCCCTGAGTCAAATCAAATCATACAAATATGCGGACACTTTTGTTTTGTAGCTAGCAAAGTGATGTAGAAAAAAAACAAAAAAAAACAGGCAAATGAATTATGGAGTACGTCCTATTAGAAATATGCTAAGGATTAGCTATGACCAGCAAACTTTTCTGAAGTCATAAAACAGATGTTATGTGGCCATATTCCTATCACGGAATATTTGTATTATATATATGAAACTGCTGGATTACCTTTAATCTGTGGACCCTTATGGATGAATGGAGTATAAACAATTGAAAATATTATTTATAATACGGCTTCTGGACGACTTTAAAGACATGTTGTTGCAGCTCCTTTGTTTTACCATGCTGCCTTATCTGTGTTAATTGTGCTTTGGTTCTCGCTGTGTCCATAAAATGAACTTGGTGGTTGAATTGTGGAGAATCTAAGCTTTCTAACGATGTCGAACATGTCTATATTCGTAATAACTTTACCGTTGATATTTTAATGTGTTCTGAATTCTTAGGTGAAAATATATGTAACCACCCGCGGATGATCAGGTGTGTTTTATGACGATAGTGTGGGAGGTGAAGCTTGCAACTTTAGATTTTGGAAAATTTGTTCTAACAGGATGTTCCCTTTATTAAAGATAGGAGTGAAACCATGACATATGGCCACTGCTGTTTATCGGATCAGTGGTCAGTCCACCCTAAAAGGTACCTACCTACCTCTGCAATGTATACTTATATAAATGATTTTGTTTAACATGAATGGAATAAATTCTGTTATGTACTCAAAGATTTTTTTGTTTCATTATGATTACTTTGAGAACACTTCTTCCCAAATAAAAAAAATATTGTTACTATTTTAGCAATTTTCTTAAAAGCATAATAAAATGTGCTTGTTGATAAGCTGGAGAGTTTTTGTCTGTCTTTGCCCCTAATGGCTCAGTGTTTTGATATATTGCACTTCTTTACCTTTTTTTTTACAATCACCTAAAGCAAATAAACAAACTGCTAGAACTGACTTGTAGATGTAGTTTTTATTGTCTTAAAATAGGATTATTTCCTTTTTTTTAATCCAAAAAATGATTAAACACGAGTTTTAAGACAATTTCAGAAGTACTGCATTTGTAAAATTCCAGGTTAGAAATTGTTAAAGAAAAATTCCCACAACATAATGGCCCTAATACTAAGTTTCACTGTGAAGATGGAGTGTTAAGGTAACTGACACCGTTAGTCTTTTGTGACAACTTGCTTCATATGCAGTACAATTGATTTTGGTCTATTCTGTCACCTACATAGCTTGCTTTAACTTTAAAACTAATTTATCATGGCTTTAATATTCGGCAATTGCTTGTGGTTGCATACTTCAAATTTGTAAAGAACCTTTGTGGCTAATAGTTATAATTAGACAGATTATCTTTCTTAGGCTTTGTCTTGTTTGCTCTTCTTTAGATGCCAGATTTACAGAAATGCTAAATTTTCCCGCAAAAGGAAACAAATGGTTGCAAGTGTTAAAATAATGCTCTGGTCCTATAACTCAGAATTGGTCTTGCTATTCTCAGCAAATCTACTCTCCGTATAGTAATTCCTTTAGAGATTTTGTTTGGTGGTCAGGGTCTAATGCAGACTGACCAGTAGTGATGAGAGGTCAAGGTTTCAGATCAAACCATTTTACCAGGCTCCCCCTAGGTCAGCTCAAAGAGAAGAGTCAGTAATCCCAGAAAGCTCCCAATGACACATATGTCAAACATCTCAACATATGTAGGCTTATCTCACAGCACAAGTAAAAGGCTGAGTTTGCTTCAGAAAGTATTGTCTGAGCCAGCTAAGTATTTTCTTTGTAAACAATAGTACTCTTGAGAAGTGCAATAACTGATTTAATACAGCCATATATGAGTTCATCATTAAAATAAATATGACTAATCTACCAATTTTCCTAAACAGATTGTCTGGGATCTCTGTTACATAATATATTGTTTAGCTTTCATCCTTAGACAGAGGCAAGAGATACATTAGACATTTCCCATTTCCATCACATCTAAGCTTAACAGTAAAAGTGGGGGTGGTAGGTAACTGATAACTGTTAGTGAAACAGTTAAAAGATATATTAGATAGAAAAAACAGTCAATATTCTTTGCCAAACAGCAAATTCATTCAGGTTTAGAAATTGCACACAGGGTTTGGAGAGTATCAACTAATAGTGGAGTCCTATAGTGCCATGGCATTTGAAGATCTTCACCGACAGACAAACAGCAGCATAAAAAGGAATGCATTGATCAAAATAAATAAATAAATATGCTCTCATAAATACTGAATCAAATGTGAAATGATTTCTTTTCTTGTTAGTCAGCAGGGGCAGAGCTGTAGCTGCTGAGCACTGGAACAAGTTTTCAAAGGCAGGTGTGTGGAGCACCCTCACAGCCTCTCTGACAGGAAACAGAATTTTATGCAAACATGTCTTCTGAGATTATTATTTGCAATATATGGTGGATTGGCAACTGTCGTGCTTGAAGCAATTACTGCTGAAATTCAAAAGCTTAACCCACCTGCCGCGCATTGGTTCCTGTGATTACTTACAGGTGTTGAATTCAATCCAATGTCTCACTTTAAGGAGAGGAGGCTTTGCAAGGCTTTACATGGCAGGTGTTTTAGATGCCAGAGAGAATAGAAAATGCATAAACATTTGCTCCGAAGATGATTTAGGTATTTTCAGGTAGCTGGTTACTGCTTAGAATTTCAAATTAACCCTTGGAATATAAGCAATTTAAAGAGAATAAAACATTTGTTTTGTCTTATCATTGCAAGGGTTGGAGTAAAATTTTATTTCAGCTTGCATTGGAATACCTGTTTTTAATGATAATGTCTATCAAAACTTTATCATTTCCAAATCTGTGATTTCCACTTTTATCACACATAGTTAAACCTGCATCTGATAAAGCTTCCTTAAGATATAGTTAAAAGTTAACCTTGCTTCTTTTTGAAATTTAGAATTTAATACACAACAGCCTCTCAAAGAGAGAACTGAGCACTTTAAGAAAATTTTGTGATTATTAATTAATAAATTAATTTAAGTCAATTGATGAATCATTTTAATTATTCACTGACTTGTATTCCTTATTGTTTTTCTTCAATTTCATGCTAAGTGCTATCTTAAAGGTATTGTGAAGGATNTGTCACACGCAGCGTCGTGCGCAGTGCCCTAGCGTCTGTAAATTTAATGGTCCAATGAAGGTAATTTAAAAAAACAGGACATTTCCTCACTTTCTAAAAAAAACCCGGGACGCCCAGGACAGGACGTGAAATACGAACATGTCCTGGGAAATACGGACGTTTGGTCACCCTATGTGTGATGCATCTAAAACTGTCGGTCAAAATATTATTTAATAAGTAAATTGTTATGAATAACTCAATTGTTTGTACTTCTTTATATTAAAAACAGTATGAACTTGTAAAATAAATATAGGTTCCGAAGAAAAAAAGAATATCCCACAGCCCCTACTATGCCTTTGCAAATTTTCAGTCATCAGGGTCATGGCAATCACAAAAAAGACTGAACTTTGAGTCAAAAGGAATTCACTCAGTTTTTTATGAAAGCTGATCGACATCAATCCAGGAGTCTTTGTCAACTATGGCCCCACTCACTAGAGAAAGCTATTGTTGGACTGTGATGTTTTTCTATGCACATGGACACTGAACCCCTTAATCTCCTTCCTAGTCAGATACAAACCAATGGTCCACCCATCATTCTACTGGTCGTGGGAGTCTGTTATTTGATGTAAATTGTAAATTTGGCCATCTAAATCTTGATGAGACTGCTTATGCAATTTCTGGGAAATGATTTTCAAGACAGAGTTGTACCCTATAAGCTTGAGAGCTGAATCTGCAATCCATTCATTGTTTTTCTGTTTTGGCAAAAACGGCTTCCCTTACCCCTCACCCCAATTCTGTCTATACTGTATGCTTAAGGCACAGGTGCTCCCAAGAACGTTCTTGAACTGAGCTCTAATTATTTTCCTAATAACTCTGCTGAGCTCCCTTTTGCTGTTCAAGGTGTCAACGCATGGATATAACACTCTTTTTTATGTTAAAACATGTGTATTGATGTTGGGCAACCAGAAAATCCCAAGGAAACACGCTCTCCACAGAGCCGGATTTGTCCTCTTCCTGTTAGGACTTCAGTCTGTGTGGTCTGTGTTTCTGTGTGTTTCTTTTCCTTCCTCCACCAGTTCTTAATCTGCTCACTGCCACTACCTCGACGCCAGAGTGTTTGCCAGTTTTGGGTACTCTAGCCAAGTTGAGTTTTGCTGAGTCAGACTGAGTTTTTGTCAACCTGAGTCTTAACATTGTTTTCTTGTCTTTGCCTCTCGGCATGAAGCACACTGGATTTTTCGGACCTTCTCTCCCTGGAAGGATCAACTAAGCTTCAAACTGGGCTGAGGATACAAACCGGAGGTTTGGATCCACTTTTCCCTGAGGAAACGTTTGAGCTTAATACTGAGCAAGGGATTCATCTGCACAACAGTCCGTTCACGTACCACAGGAAATCTGAGTGGCAGTCAGTTTTTCTCCGTTCATCTACAAACAACTGCATTTTGGGTAACCCTCCTCCGTGTGAGACAAACACCGGAACACATTCCTCACCTGCTGGAGTCTAAGAGTAAACCTAATCTCTGGAAACGTGAGTCTGCCAATCTTTCTCCTCTATAAGATCGAGAATCAATTCTCCCACTGAACCTGAACTAACCGCAGTGTCTTCCCCTCACCTTTCAGTTCCGGTTGAGCAGTGTTCTGAGCAACACTGGAACCTCCACAAAACTTGTCGATAAACCTGTTAAACTTTTTCCCTTTTCTCTCTGGACTGGTTCATCTGCATGTGGGTCAGAGTTCTTGATAAAATCATGACACTTCCTTGATTTGTTAAGTTGTTAAAAAGTACTAACATTAGGTTGCCTTGCTTTAACTGCACACAGCCTTTTTCCACCTAAAGTAGGGCTAAAAAATAAGGGATTCACCTGCAGGCATTCGATAAGTGATGCTGCTTTTGAAATGTTTTACCTAATGTTTGCTAGCGCTAGATCCACATAAACCTGCATACACACCAGTCAAATTCTTGTTGTCTAAATGAGCTCTATTTCCTTTTTTTTTTTAATCCAAAAAATTATTAAACACGAGTTTTAAGACAATTTCAGAAGTACTGCATTTGTAAAATTCCAGGTTAGAAATTGTTAAAGAAAAATTCCCACAACATAATGGCCCTAATACTAAGTTTCACTGTGAAGATGGAGTGTTAAGGTAACTGACACCGTTAGTCTTTTGTGACAACTTGCTTCATATGCAGTACAATTGATTTTGGTCTATTCTGTCACCTACATAGCTTGCTTTAACTTTAAAACTAATTTATCATGGCTTTAATATTCGGCAATTGCTTGTCGTTGCATACTTCAAATTTGTAAAGAACCTTTGTGGCTAATAGTTATAATTAGACAGATTATCTTTCTTAGGCTTTGTCTTGTTTGCTCTTCTTTAGATGCCAGATTTACAGAAATGCTAAATTTTCCCGCAAAAGGAAACAAATGGTTGCAAGTGTTAAAATAATGCTCTGGTCCTATAACTCAGAATTGGTCTTGCTATTCTCAGCAAATCTACTCTCCGTATAGTAATTCCTTTAGAGATTTTGTTTGGTGGTCAGGGTCTAATGCAGACTGACCAGTAGTGATGAGAGGTCAAGGTTTCAGATCAAACCATTTTACCAGGCTCCCCCTAGGTCAGCTCAAAGAGAAGAGTCAGTAATCCCAGAAAGCTCCCAATGACACATATGTCAAACATCTCAACATATGTAGGCTTATCTCACAGCACAAGTAAAAGGCTGAGTTTGCTTCAGAAAGTATTGTCTGAGCCAGCTAAGTATTTTCTTTGTAAACAATAGTACTCTTGAGAAGTGCAATAACTGATTTAATACAGCCATATATGAGTTCATCATTAAAATAAATATGACTAATCTACCAATTTTCCTAAACAGATTGTCTGGGATCTCTGTTACATAATATATTGTTTAGCTTTCATCCTTAGACAGAGGCAAGAGATACATTAGACATTTCCCATTTCCATCACATCTAAGCTTAACAGTAAAAGTGGGGGTGGTAGGTAACTGATAACTGTTAGTGAAACAGTTAAAAGATATATTAGATAGAAAAAACAGTCAATATTCTTTGCCAAACAGCAAATTCATTCAGGTTTAGAAATTGCACACAGGGTTTGGAGAGTATCAACTAATAGTGGAGTCCTATAGTGCCATGGCATTTGAAGATCTTCACCGACAGACAAACAGCAGCATAAAAAGGAATGCATTGATCAAAATAAATAAATAAATATGCTCTCATAAATACTGAATCAAATGTGAAATGATTTCTTTTCTTGTTAGTCAGCAGGGGCAGAGCTGTAGCTGCTGAGCACTGGAACAAGTTTTCAAAGGCAGGTGTGTGGAGCACCCTCACAGCCTCTCTGACAGGAAACAGAATTTTATGCAAACATGTCTTCTGAGATTATTATTTGCAATATATGGTGGATTGGCAACTGTCGTGCTTGAAGCAATTACTGCTGAAATTCAAAAGCTTAACCCACCTGCCGCGCATTGGTTCCTGTGATTACTTACAGGTGTTGAATTCAATCCAATGTCTCACTTTAAGGAGAGGAGGCTTTGCAAGGCTTTACATGGCAGGTGTTTTAGATGCCAGAGAGAATAGAAAATGCATAAACATTTGCTCCAAAGATGATTTAGGTATTTTCAGGTAGCTGGTTACTGCTTAGAATTTCAAATTAACCCTTGGAATATAAGCAACTTAAAGAGAATAAAACATTTGTTTTGTCCTATCATTGCAAGGGTTGGAGTAAAATTTTATTTCAGCTTGCATTGGAATACCTGTTTTTAATGATAATGTCTATCAAAACTTTATCATTTCCAAATCCGTGATTTCCACTTTTATCACACATAGTTAAACCTGCATCTGATAAAGCTTCCTTAAGATATAGTTAAAAGTTAACCTTGCTTCCTTTTGAAATTTAGAATTTAATACACAACAGCCTCTCAAAGAGAGAACCGAGCACTTTAAGAAAATTTTGTGATTATTAATTAATAAATTAATTTAAGTCAATTGATGAATCATTTTAATTATTCACTGACTTGTATTCCTTATTGTTTTTCTTCAATTTCATGCTAAGTGCTATCTTAAAGGTATTGTGAAGGATTTTCTTGATTTTTTTTTTAAAAGACCCACCCTCTCCACTTAAAAAAAAAATGCACACGCACAACCCTGTACCCACTCCCGAGAGAGAACGCCTATTAAACGCTTGCGAGAGCATACACAAGCCCATTTCTCCCCATGCACGCTGTGTTTAAAAGTTGTTGTTTTCATAGCTCATATAAGCTTACTGTTTCTGAATGTCTGCCCTACATCCCCCCTACATCCATCATTAACTATGCAGAGCAGGTGTCATGATCGGTTTAGAGATAAACCCACATGCAGAACACCACTGGAGACTTGGTAAAAGATTTAACAGAGTTTATTGAAGTTTCACACAAAAGACAAAAACAAGATTCAAGTTCTGGTCCGGGCAGGATTCTCTGGCGTCTGCAGAGACGGATAGTTGGTTAGCTTGGTTTGCAGATGAGTAAAATGGGTTATCAGATATTTCAGTGGATACCTTGAAGAGGTCCAGGCTAGTTCAGAGAGAGGGAACCGGTTGGGTCCAGAGACTGTTGGTTCAGCAGAGTGCTTGAGCAGCTGCAGCGTCTAGCTTCTGACTTCCAGTGAAAAGACCTTGGTTGGAGTGATTAGCTCTTTCCTAAGAGCAGCTGGTGGATTCCAGAGTGAGGTCTTCAGGTTTGGCTCTCTAGGGCAGGCAGGCAGGCACAGGTTAAGCTCATCCAGAGCTTCTCTCGAGAGACTGGTTTCCTAGGAGCGAGAAGACAGAGGCAATTAGAATTAGGTTTCTCTAAGAAGATAACGATTAGTAAATTCAGAGGCTCAGGTTCGCTAACCAAACTTGGCTAACACTGCAGCATCGAAGGAAGGTCTGGCAGCTGCTTATAAAGGCCGGTCTCCTATTGAGCTGATGAACGTCAGCTGTGTTGGAGGGCTCCAGCCCAGGAGGATCCACAGCGCACTCTGCTGGAGAAGGTGGAGAATCTCCAGATCCCAACAGCAAATTCAGTTAACTTACCGTTCGGTCAGATGATCACTACTTTTTGCTCCTCGTTGGTCACATAACTCCTCCTCCACTGCGCGGTGTCTGCGCCATCTTTGTTATTAGTTGTTGTGTCAGTTAGTGACAGCCTATGGTGACAGCAGGCCACTGTGACAGCAAATCCCCCTTCTGCCTTTAACATATCTGCCTCTTCTGTGGCCTTTCTTTTCTTCTCAAACACTTCGTAGACACTTTTTTATGAACCTGGGCTATTTTCAAAGAACCACGGTGAGAAAGGTGAGCTTCAATGAGTGTCTGATTTGCAGCTCACCATACAAACGCCTGAAAGTGCACCTGCACAGAAAATGATAGCTAATGGGATGAGCATGAAGGCTGGACTTACGTAAACATATCATCAGAATGATTGACAGTTAGGAGGACCACTTATTTAGATGATCCACCCGGACATAAAAGACCGTCCTCTTTACCTTAAAGCAAGTAATCTTCAGCAAGAGTGGCTGGCATGAAGTATGCTAATTACTTGTGGTAACAAATAAGATAACAAGTGTACCAAAAAAATGTGTTTGTGAGGGAGTTAATAAGAAAATTTTTATTATATTCTCAGAAAATACAGTTATATTTTTATGTTAATTTGTAATAACTTATGTATTGCTGTTAATAATAGAAATAAACAGCATATTGTATACTGATTT
Organism: Cyprinodon variegatus; assembly: GCF_000732505.1. Taxonomy (NCBI): domain Eukaryota; kingdom Metazoa; phylum Chordata; class Actinopteri; order Cyprinodontiformes; family Cyprinodontidae; genus Cyprinodon; species Cyprinodon variegatus. The sequence goes on from NW_015150759.1 coordinate 47,370, forward strand.
CTATAATAATTTAGAAAAATTGTGTAAATTCATACTCTTTTGATTTTTTTAGGTAGAGTTTTGTGAGAAAACCTATAAGAGAAAGAGGAAAATGGCTTATTCTTGCCAAGAGGAATTCACTTCTCACACATGAACAATAGCCAAACCATGCAAGAGAAATAAAACTTGCTAGCTCCTGTCGAAGCAGTAAAAATATGAAATTGGCCTTGTCTTATCTCAGGCAAACAGCAGAAGCACAAGGCTACATCTTACCTAACCCATACATTCCTGTGATTGTTGCAATATCAGCAAGCTTCTGCCCAAACACTTCTGATTATCCAGTACTGGCTTTACATCTCGTGCTGACTGAATCATCTTAAAACAAATGCTGAAAAAATAAGTCTTGCCCAAAGGGCAGAAGAAAATATTCATTCTTTTGGCCTCTTTCTCTGATATAACTCGAGCTTTGGTTTGAGGCTGCTGGATTTTTTTATTTTTTGTAAGAATCCATTTAAGATAGAGTCTTCCATGGTGAAAGCTGTGTGCTGTGTTGCTTAATCCTCAACATATAGCTTCATTAATTGTGTTCATTCTGCTCTCTGTTGCTCCAGCCAAAGGCAGTAGAGTTGAATAAGTAATGGAAGTTGAACTGTTGAGTGACAGGATTTTACCCTCACCTGTCTACTTGCAGACTGCTCTGAGAGCTTTCTGAATTGATCAGTCCCATCAATCAGAAGCTTCAACCACTGACATGTTATGTCGTTTTAATGGGAATTTGTCAGGAGGTGACTTGCAGACATCCAGAGGTTGGTGTATATTTGATAGAAGGAAAAGTTTAATTTGGATGAAAAAAATGCTGCATTTATGATATAATTTTGCACTAAAAAAGTCAGATACAAACCAATGGTCCACCCATCATTCTACTGGTCGTGTACTAATTTCTCAGTACAGGAACCCTACACTGAAGGAGAGACAAGGCAAGGAGACACTTGCCATGTCCATCTCTGGGATGGAATGGGGGGGTCAAAGTTTTCCATTTCCCAAAATGAGGTGGGTTTTAAGTTAAATCACAGTAATCAATTTGGTGCATAATGTAATGAAAAGAAAACACAAATTCAACTACTATACCCCAAAACTGACCAGTCTATTAAGTAGGAAACCTGGGTGGTGCTGCATCTTCCTCCCATACTGCATGAACTCATCATACAAATATACTTTTTTGAATTAAAGGCATTTAGCTGCTGAGTCGTTGGGATTTGTTAGCTGCTTAAGTTGTCTTAGGCCTGATTAGTCTGAACTTAACTTTCTATTGTGGTTGCAAGCCATGGATCAGTGTTTGAACATAACCAAATTGCGTCAGGATGTTGTGTAATTGATCACTGTAGTACTTGTAACTTAATTCTCTCTTACTACATTAGACTGCGCATTGGAATGATGATGAGCCACTCTAACGATAATCTTTATCAAAAAGGAAAGGTTTAAGCCTGCCCATTAAAAGTAGATAGGGTGTCTGCCTCACAGATTAAAACTGTGAGGCAAACCCAATTTCACAAAACCCAACAATAGCAGTACATGCTTATCACACAATAGCTACATGCAGCACAGAGTTAAAGTACGCTACTTCTGGAGCAAATATCAGTATTAAAACCTACCGTTAAGTAAGCCTAACAAGGCACATTGAATAGCAGCAAAGAAAACAAAAACAAAGGTTTGTCTCTTGTCACTATGCTTTGCTATTCTCTATTAGGGTCTTGGCTGCAGTTGTTGGAGTTGCTGCTGGCCTGGTTCACAGCAGAAGGGATGAGGCAGGTAGCCTAACTGCAGTTTATCCATGGTTTTAAGGAACAAAAGGGTGGGGCAGGCAGTGTGCTCCTTCGCTGTGGTTCAATAGTTGGCCGTGGTATGGCTTGGTTGCAGGACAAAAGATGCAAGATGGGCTGTGCTTAAGGCTTGCTCAGTCTGCAGCAAGAGCAAACAGGCTGTGTAGTTCCTACTGTGTTTGCTGCCTCGGTAGCATGAGCTAGCGGTTTCTAGTTGGATAACTTGCCTAGAGCTATTTGGTATTCCATGATTCAGGCAACTTTAGAAAGGGTAGAGGACATTTCTTTGTCTCTAATTATATGAGGATTTTCTCTGGTAAACCAAAACTAATGCATGCTAATCTTTGTTTGTATGGTTTGACCAGGACAGAATCAGAGAGTCTACATAGCCTGTGTAGATCCCAAACTTAAACAAGCTTCTTCTTTGAAAAAAATGTCTCTCTTTTTCAAGGAAGAGGCCACACTAAGAAGTTTATGGCTGATTCCACATTGCACATGGCACTTCCCCCGAGCAGTGTACCCACCCCACAGCAGCTAAAGAGAGAGACGGTAATGGTGGACTTTGGTTGGTTTTGTCACCTATTTTATGATGTCAAAGCTGCCCCACATTCTGGGAGCTGTAGTTGGAGTTTGTTTATTAATATTTTTTGTTTTGGGACATCAATACTTCATTGAATTGTCTCTTTAAGCTGACTTTGGATAAAACTAAACTGAACTGAACAATGTTCTTTGTGTCAATTTAACCATTTAACTGCCTGGTCAACCAACAGTTGACCATTCGGTCAACCAAATGGAGTTTATAGGTTGACCAGGCAGTTAAGGTTTAAGTAAGGCTTCAGAAATAGCTGTATAGGGTTCACACTGATATATCTCCATTTGGATATGTTGTCAATATTAACATGATCTGAACTGTTTATTGTGGGATTAAGTTCTAAATATGCCCAAGGACTTCATAGAACAAGTGACAATAACAATAACAATATAAAGGAGATTTCAATAAGTCAACCATTTTACAATCCGTTTAGTTAAAACAACAAGATGTAGTATGAGGAAGATTGATTCTAGTAGATGGAAATATAAGGAGTTAACAAATCTTGCTACAAGGCCATGTTCTGTTGACAACACTCTTTTTGAATGAAAAAAATAATATTCACTTAATTTTCACAAAATAAAACAAATTAATGTTGAAAACAAATCATAGTTTACTATCAAAGCTTAATGCAACACTGTTTTGGGCTTGAAAAATGGGGAGCAAAAAACGACTGTAACAGATAGCAGTCGTCATCACAAGAGCAATTGTTGAATTATAGGCCTGGATAAATTCTCTCCAAGAAATATCATTAGTTATGAAATTGATGGGATTTGAGATTTTCTAAGTAATCAACGACAAGCAGGAAACCAAGGATGTTAGTCAGAAGATTTTACAAGAATCTGACACAAGCATAACTGTTAAAACAACTGGTTACAAAGCACAGTTATATTTTACTTTATTTTTCTTTAAGTTGTAGCATTTTTAGATGGGCTATCAGGGATGTTGTACATTGTAGATGATTACTTCCATCTACATTGTTTTGAATTTGATCTGTCTTTGAAGACAGGCTCTTTCTTTTATGGCCAAGGTCAAACTGCCAGTAGAACATGCAATCTGCTCAATTGAATGAGTAGAATCAAATTGTTTTGCACATCCTAACATTTGAGTTTTGTAGATCACTTGCAACATGAGGTCTTATGGCATGTACTAAAAATAAATTTATATCTGCAATTTAGAGCCCCTTCTTTAAAATCGTTTGAAGATCAGGCCCTGTGAGTCAAAATAAATGCTCATAGCTTGCCTTCCTAGGAATATGCTCCTAATTTAACCAACCTTCTTTGCTGTAGCTGATTGCAGAATGTATGGTAATAAATTTAACCCAGACAATCCAAGAACACTGTTACTACATTTGTTAAGATTACAAGATTTATCATCTTGAACTTTATTTGATCTTTTAATCCACCTTATATCTAACTATAGGGGATAGTAAATTGAATAACTTATCTGGTGATGAGATTATGTGATGGTAGTAAGCAAGAAGTTCTGAGATGAGGTCAAGGATGTGCCTCTTTGTAAAGTTTCCAAACTTGGGTAGATAAAATTAACTTTAAATTTTTTTCATAAGTATATCAATTTTAGCTAAGCTTTTGATCATGTCATTATGTCATACCACTAGGTTTTTGGACAGTTCACAGAATAATATAATGCTTGGCACTTGAACCATTTTAAAAAAAATTGAAATGAAAATGTCTTGGTTGTTTGTTTGTTTAATTTTTTTTTTTTTTTGGGGGGGGGGGCATTACACTCTGATCTTTCATTTTTTACACCCAATGCACATTATTTTCTTCTTAAATCACCTTAGTATGAAAGGAGAGGTTACCAGGGCTTTAATTTGATCTGAATATAAAAACAGCTGTTTTGTGAAGATGCATGGATTTGTTCTCAGCTAACTGTAGCATCATGATAATAAAAAAAAGAAAAGCTGTACAGGTCATAGAAGGACAGATCATAAAGGTGTGAACAGAAAACATTGAATACAATATCATTAAACGCCACAGTTGTGGGGAGAAATCTGTTGGCAGGGTGACAATTTGCTGTACAATTTACAAATCTAGCTTTTTAAAGAAAAGCATTGTTGAAAGAAAACCAGAACTGCAGTTTAAATTTTGCCACAATCCTTGTAGGGGACACAGCTGTCATAAGCATGTTAATTATTTTTCTTGGCCCAGGAAATGAAAAGTTCTTTTCATGCACAATTTCTATACAAACTTATTGTGTTTTAAATATTTTGTAAGCTAAATGGGAAAAATAAAATAAAAAAGCATTGTATCTACAGGGGAAAAATTAGGGAAACAACTTTGCATGTCCCAATTTTATCCATAACCATGATTTAAAAAGGGAACCAGAAAAGGCTCACACCTCAAAATGCTAAGTAACTTTTTCAAATATTTTAGATGCATGTGTTTGCAGAAACCATCAATCAAAATATCATACATTCAACCAACCTGAAATCAAAGTCATCAATCTTAACTTGGAAATTTGAACTTTCTTCAGGAACAAACACAACTTTTTTCCTACCTTTATTTCTGCAGGTGGGTCAGATGAGAACTAATTCTCATTCACAATGAAGACCATGCTAAGTGGGAGACTATAAAACTACTAAAATAGCTTACAAAAATAAAAAACGTACTTAAAAGAAGCAGACCCCAACCATAGTAGAAAAAACAAAGCAGAAAGAAAGAATTTCCCAACAGCCTGTGTTTCAGCACCATGGACAGCATTCTGACTTGTAAAAACATATACTCTGCACACATTGTGCATTCACACCAAACATGAATTTTGCAGCCAGATCAAAAATTTACATGTCATCCTTAAAGAGTGCCTCTGGAGTACTGCAAGGTGGAACAAGTTGAAGGTTGCGATTCAAGGGAAGCAAATGGAAAGTTGGTGGCAAATTCAGAGAAACAAAAATGCAATTTTCTTTTTAAGTAACATACTGTTTAAAAGCCCTTTCCCTAAAATAGAACACACACTAATCAATGATTACAATAAGCAAAGGAAACCTGAACCTGATGAGTTTCATCAGACTGAAGAGGAGAAGCAGGTGGAAATCTTATTTCACAGTGTATAAACAGACACGTTTGCAACAGTACACAAAAAAACACTTCTAAATTTGACCCCTTAGCGTACTGGTGGTGTACTGGAGGTGTATGGCACATATTGGGACCTCTATCTGTATACCTTCTATCTGTATACCTTCCTTGGCATACTGACCTCTCCAAAATTTATAGCTTGTACTCTATATTAATAATAAAAAAATTCAATTGTTTTAAGAAAAATGCTGTTTACAAGTTCAGCACATACGCAGAGAACGAGGTAGGATCCAGCTGGTGGATTGCCAACAAGATGCAGCAGGTGCTGCCCAGAGTGTCCTAGATGCTGCAGCCCCAGATAACAAGCAGGAGTCCGAAGCCAGCTCAGGCAAACTGATCAGAACAGGAACAGGCAGGTTTAGAGATCCAGGAGTCCAAAGAAGTTCAGGCAAACAGTTTAAACAGGCACAGGCAGCTTTCTCTCTTTATATCCCAGCTTATTTATTGATATCATTGTTGTGGAATGGCTGCAATAAATAAGAGAAAATAAAATCTTGCACTAACAATAAAACATATGCTTCGATACAGGATAACTTTGTTTTACCCATCTTGGTGGAAAATGAACAAAGTCAACAGATTTTGATAGGGATTAAATGTGGACAAAAATAAAGTACAATGAATACTATGCATCATGCAGTCATAGAACAAGAACTCATAATAAACAATACGTGCTATTAGAATCAAGCTAATAAAATAGAGCCCTATTTGCACGAGATAAACATTACCAATCTTCAGGTGATATTTTGTCATCGGTGATCCTATTGGGAAGACAATGAAATGGAACTCCACCAGGAAAAAAATATAGAGAAAAGGATTTTATGAACCAAATCTGTTACTTTATTTACTACCTTTATTATGAATATCACATCATTCCTGATCACCATTGCCCAAACTGCTGTATTATAAGTGACTGTGCTTAAAACAAAAGGCTTTAACCAAGTGGTCTGAAAGACTCTGTGCAAGCTGCATTAAGAATCTAACTTGCAGACAACAAAAACATGCAGAAAAAAACCATTGACAGATGATAAGTACCAGTTTTGTTAACGTTAAGTTTTTTTTGTTTTATCCTTTCTGTATGTGTGTGTATTTGTTACTGTTACATTTGGTGTAATGTTTGTCTATGTAACTAAAATGTTTAAATGCCTTGCTGATAATTAGCTTCTTAGAGAAAAAAAGTGCAGCTTGTTGACTTGAAGCATCGGTTCATAATTACTAGTTCAAAGTTGAAGGATGACGTCTCCTTAATTTACTCTGGAAAGTGCCAACATTCAAATTTTCATGTCCTTTTTAGTTTAATTAAGAAGGTTAGAAGTACTCCAAATATTGGTTTGTGCTTCAAATAGGCTTAAGGAGCCAGTAGATTTTAGCTTAGGCTGAATAATAAAGGGTTAATTTGAGTTTCATTGTTCTTGCTAGTCTTGTTATGTTGCAGGGTCCAATATTAATACATATGCAAGGCCCTTTACATAGTGGGCTTGAATTTTCACCCACACTATTTAATGCTTTGAATAGCTTAAAGTACCGCATAAAAACATAAAAAAACAGCAGCAAAAAGACTTTTTTTTATTCGTTCAAAAAGTAGATTTTAAGTAGAATAATAGTGTTGTTGTCCTGTATATTTAAGACATACAGGGTAATGTCTCTACCCTCTTTAGTCATTTATTTATGAAAAACCAAAGTTATGAAAAATTTTTAAAGGTGGAATTACATTGGATCAGTGTCAATCAATTATCTACTTGCTCACATGAGCCGTGACAATATTAACTCCTAAGTGTGGTCTTACATTTATTCAATTAATCACATTTTATTGATATGGGCCTTAAGTAAAACAAAAGTTAGCTAAGATGCAGTGATAACAAAAAGTATTTGAGTGGGAGTAAGAAAATGAATAAGACAGCAACGCAGAGACAAAGAGTTGCTCGAGGTCATCAATAACCTCAACAGAGACCAAGGCAATCCAAACATTTCAGCCTACCTAAACTATTATCTTCAGGCAGCTACATCTACTAGGAGACGTGCCTTTGCCTCCCTTCAAAGTCGATTAATATTGATTGTGCGCTTGAGCAAGCATGTGTGTCTCCTCAGGTGGAACCAAATTACTTTAAAACAACCTAGGGGGGCTCTGCTTGTGGGAAAGAACTAAAAACCATTAGCTGACTGGACTGAGAAAATACAACTAAATTAAGGCAAATAAACAATAATAAAGATCCTACTGTTTCAAACAGAGGAGAATAAGGCAAGATTAACCAAAAGAGGTTGAAGTAATGTAAAACACTAGATGGATACTTGTGTAAGAAGGATTGTGTTGCAGAGGATTAAGTAAAAAGACTCCTACTTAAGAGGTTTTGGGTTAAATAAACTAGAAAGCATATGAAGAAATGTTTTCGCAGAGCCTGTACACGATTAGTCTGCTACTTTTTTCAGTTGAATTAAGTTCTGCTGCGAAAAAGGGGATTTTAACAATTGTGTTTGCTTATAAGACATTTTTCTGTCATTAGAGTTTGCCATTTACCGATTTACTTCTTAATCTCACTGGGTTCATATTGTGAACACATGGATTTTGCTTCAAAAATTTTATCTTCTCTGATAAATTAAAATTACATCATTCTGCGTATCATTTAGCTCAGAAGACAACTGAGGCCAACTTGTTCTAAGGATTTGTTCCACAGTACTTTTTAGAGTGGTCTGAGATCAATATAAATTTTACTACCCCCAACAAAAATATCCTTTGTATCCAGCAGAACAAAAAAATAAATAAAAGAAGAAGTGGAGTTGAAAGACATGACATTTACATGTAATCAGGATACAAGCAGTCTCTGTTTTGGAATATCAGATCAAATTGCTAACCCATATAAAGCTACATGAAATGACGTCTAGAAGCTATATTAACCAATGTAAAGTGGCTCTCAAAAGTATAGTGATGCCTCTAAAAATTCCAGGATCGATATGTATAAAAATGTATTTTGATAAATAGCTCCAAAAAAATTTAAATTTTAAGTCATTTACAGCATTGTCCTTTAGAATGATAATTTACTCTCAATTGCAGTCTTGCAGACTTGCAATAAAGTTAAGTTAGTTTTTCCCAGTAAGACGTCCTTACATTAACTTTTTTGTATTCTTATATTAGTGTTTTGCACGTCTAATGAATGGCGTTCACTGAAAACGTTAATATTTTTAGTGAACGGTGAAGTGAAGAGATCAGTTTTGAAGTAATGAACCCTAACGAGATCGATGTTCACTCTGAGAATAATGAGTGACACACACACAGCTCATGTTCGCTTTCAATTGAAAAAAAGATTAGAGAATCAAATGAAACATTTGCAGACTAAAATGTTTTTAATGAAAAGGGATGCACATCACAGTAATGCAGGTGGAATATAATTGTTGTTTTTTTTAAACATAGCGCTATTTCAACATAGCAGTATTTCAACATAACAGTATGTGCACTTTGTATTGGCAATACCCACAGCAATACCCATTGCCAATATAGAGTGCACATACAACAATGTTGTATTTACTAATTTCTTTCATTTTGGATTTACATACAGGGAAACTGATTCTACAGGATGTGCCTTGCAAAATGCAATGATGAATTAATATGAAAGAGTTCTTCTTTTAGTTTGTTTACTTGTACTTCCAAGTAAGTTTAGGGACCAGGACAGTTATGAACTCTGAATGGATTATGTGAAATTGCAAAAAGTATATAATTGTGTTCATTTTCAGTTCTGACTATATATTTTATATATATTTCCTCTACTTTGTGTGATAAAAGATTAAATGGGCATGGACTTTGTTTTAAATGTTCATCAAGCAAGTTGAAAGCATGTTGTGATTTAATGTGAGATCAAATGTACAATATTTTACTATATTATATAAAACTTACTGGCTACTGAGTTGCATTACTTTTAAAGTAATAATGTAAAAATATGGTTATTTATTTGTTGCAACATACTGTGATTCCAAAGCAACATACAACTAATTCACAATAATTCCACATTAAAATTATAACATGTAGCTGTTATTTTGGTGAAATTTACAGTGAAATACCCTCAGTAACTTAGTATGTTTTATTTACAATAAAATACTGTGATATATTAACTGTTGATTACTGTGAAAATAATGCAATTGGTAGCCAATAATTTACTGTAAAATTACAGTGAAAAATATAACTGTGTTCCTTAGCTGCTATAATTGCCTGTCTGCATAGATTTGACACTTTTTGCATTTTTTGGGACAGCACAATTAAAAGTATTCTCATAATATAGATAAAGGTACTCAATGAATTTTAGACATATTTTCTTACTTTACAATCTGACTCACTTGCCTACACTACACTGGCCTACACTACAGCAGTGATTAGAGGGAAAATCCAACTCTAGCTGCCATAGCAGCAT